>NC_042493.1:56996216-57029685 GCF_005508785.2 Acyrthosiphon pisum
AATAAAAATTTATATTTGACAAAAAAAACCAAGTTTTACGAAATATACTATAAAACATGCATTTTTTACAATTCTTATAATCGAAATATGCAATAATATTATTTTTTTTAAATATATGCAATAATATAGATTTTATCCAAAATATGCAAAAACATGCAACATAAAAATACCACCATTTATCTCATCATGAGGTGATTCGTGGACATTACTGACAAAATCAGTAATCAAAAGTACCAAAAAAAAACATGCTGTTGCATATAAATCCTGGTTCTGGTTATAAACTTATATCGTATCGACAAAATTGAAACACCGCAACAGAATTTGTGTCGAACTGGACACGATAATTCCGCTTTCATCCAATAAGCTATGATCTAAGTATGTCTGTAATAATAAAATGCAATAGCATTCATGTCATAAATTTAAATTTAAAAGTCCGGGTTCTCTGATATTTTAAAAACTTTTGGAAATATTTTTTTATATCAAATAATTATAATTATTTGAAATACACAATTATTGTTATTTTGGTTTCAAATAATCTTTATACATAATGTGTTGCAATACAACTAGGTATTAAAACAAAGTAGAGACTACGAGTTCACGACAAAAGTAGACATTAAAAAGCGTCCACTGATAAAAAACATTAAGAAACGGTAGTATAATCTTTGATTATCCAAGCAGCTAAAACCTATAAATATAAATAGTAAACAAATTACTTTATACTATATATATATATATATATCATTGCAACGACAATAATAATGAATTGCCTGATTGAATATTTGGTGATTACAAAAATCAATATTTATAGGTCAATAGTTTTTTTTGAATGGTTATTGCATACGTGTCTGCACTGACCGTCTGACGAGCAGGTATTCAACCTTGAATATCAGTGATAACACCCATCCAATTGTCAGTCGTCAACGACGCGATGACATGACGCTCACTCGTGTAACGTCGTTGGTTTTCCGCCACCTAACGTAAATTTTAATCATGAACTATAGTTACTTTAATAATATCTAAATGTTTACGATTTTTTTTTTACTCTAGCAAAGTTAATTTTTCAATGTTCCTTTCTCAATATAAAAAAAAGGTGGGTAAGTGGATGTCGCTCTGTTGTACAGTAAACTACAAGTGGGTCACTGTATAATGGATGGTATTAAATTTGAATTGTATAAGAAAAACGATTCTGAGCGGAGACGGTATGTCAGTCTAGGTATAAGACATAATATTATTTATGGTATTAAAAAAAAAATTGACCTATAATAGGTAACTATAATAAATTCCAAATTAATCATATCACAATATCCATTAAGTATTTATAACGCGTTATACATCAACAACAAACCGTGATACTATCATAGATATAATATAATAGTATACTTAAGAAGTTTCAAGTATACCCACGAAATATATTATACAATCACGATAAAATAACTAAAATAGTTATTCCAGGTTTTTAATAAATAATTTCATCCAAATTTGAACTTAAAATGACTATAAAAATAAACTGTGTAAATGTAATTTTTAGATTTTTTGGTAACAGAATTAATTACTTACGTGGAATCTTGTTCTAAATTTTCAATTCTTAGATACAAAAGTTGAACATTTTATAAATTTTTAACTACAAAATAATTATTCAAATTAAAATTAAAAAGGTGGGTAAGTGGATGTCGCTCTGCTGTACAGTAGGTTACAAGTGGGTCACCGTAATGGATGGTGTTAAATTTGAATTCAATGATATATCATTGTATTAGAAAAACGATTCTGGTTGAAAACGGTCAGTCAGCCTATGATATTACTAAGTATATTTGATGATATTATTGTGAATAAAGTAATTTATATATATATCCTATTTACTTGAAACCTTGTTTTAAATTTTTAATCCTCAGCTATAAAATTTGAACATTTTATACATTTTTAACTAAAAGTAATTATTAAATTTTAAATTTGATATATTTTGTCAAAATTCGAACTTTAAATGCTTATAAAAAAAAATTGTGCCTATGTATTTTTAATATTTTTCAACTGCTATTGTAACAATGTATCAGGAGCCTTGCATTAAATGTTCACGCTTTTTTACCCAACAAAAAAACTTTATTGATATTTATAGAAAAAAAAAACTAAAAAAATTGAAAACTGACCATGTCTGTAAACAACTCAAAAAGAGTCAAATTATTTTCAAAATTTTATCGTATATAGAAAATACTAATATAAACATTCAGTGAAATTTTCAAATATCTACAGTCATTCGTTTTTTATTTACAATAAAATAAGAAAATCGTCACATGAGAAATCGAGCGAATATCAAATGTTATAAAAATATGAATTTCAAACGCTCATAAAAATTTAATTTGACTTACTTGTAGACATTTTTTTTTGATAAAGATTGACAATATTATGTGAAATCTTGTAATACATTTTCAAGTCCTAGATTTAAAATGAAAATTTTTTTTTGAATTCTTAACCTAAAATAATTTGCTAATTTTCGTGATTTTACATATTTTATCAATTTTTGAACTGAAAAAAAAAAACTGTGACTAAGGATTTTTAATATTTTTCAAATTTCATTGTAACAATATAGTAGGAGCCATGTATTAAATTTTCAAGTATTTTTACTCGACCTATAAAGTTTTATTGATATTTATAGAAAAAAAAAACTAAAAAAATTGAAAACTGACCATGTCTGTAAACAACTCAAAAAGAGTCAAATTATTTTCAAAATTTTATCGTATATAGAAAATACTAATATAAACATTCAGTGAAATTTTCAAATATCTACAGTCATTCGTTTTTTATTTACAATAAAATAAGAAAATCGTCACATGAGAAATCGAGCGAATATCAAATGTTATAAAAATATGAATTTCAAACGCTCATAAAAATTTAATTTGACTTACTTGTAGACATTTTTTTTTGATAAAGATTGACAATATTATGTGAAATCTTGTAATACATTTTCAAGTCTTAGATTTAAAATGAAAATTTTTTTTGAATTCTTAACTTAAAATAATTTGCTAATTTTCGTGATTTTTACATATTTTATCAATTTTTGAACTGAAAAAAAAAACTGTGACTAAGGATTTTTAATATTTTTCAAATTTCATTGTAACAATATAGTAGGAGCCATGTATTAAATTTTCAAGTATTTTTACTCGACCTATAAAGTTTTATTGACATTCATAGAAAAAAAAAACTAATAAAATTGGAAACTGAAAATGTCCCTAAACAGTTCAAAACAAATCAAAATATTTTGAAATTTTTATCATGTATAGAAAATGGAAATATAAACAAGCAGTGAAAATTTCATGTATATACGGTTATTTGTTTTAAAGTCACACAAAAAACCAAAATCGATTTTCTCGAAAACAGCTTTCGCGTAAAAATTCCCGTTTTTTCTTAATTTTTCTTTTGTTTTTCACGGCGCTTTTGAAAACTATTGGAAATTTCACCTCCCGAATGCACCAACTAGATTCACTTTCCCATCAAACAAGATACTGTTGAAGAAAATTAAAGCATTTTTACTGCCCCAAACCGTGATGACAGACACAAAAATAAAATAAAAAATAAAAAATAATAAAACACACATCATTGTAAAATCAATACATTCATCGTTCCACTCAGAATCTAAAACAAACATATTTTGAATAAATACAATATTATGTGACTTATTAAGTTTTATTCCAAACATTTCAAATAACTTGAATAATTTACAATATTCTTACTAACATATTATAATTACAACATTTTATTCATACGAAAGAAAAGCAATTTTAATATCCTGACAGACGTCTCATTAGAGAAAATATTTTCTGATACAAATTACAATTATTTTAATTTCCCACCGGGAACTTGTTCAACCGGAGATGAGTTTGCCATGCATCAACTTTATGTTGCACTAAAGATCTTCTCACCGTTTAAGCTTTTGTCCCACGTGAAATTAACTATAACCTTTCCCATGCACATTATTTATACTATTTAGTAAAATGAAATAGAGGCAGTTTGATATTATATTATTGAGAACCCAAAAATATTAAATGTTATTTCGCAAATTGTTCAAAAATAAAATAAAACAGTTGTACTTACCCATTTCTATTTTAGATCCGGAGCGTAGCGATGAATTGATTTTACAATGATATTATGTGTTTTTTTTACAGTTTGGTGACAATTCAGCTAACGATTTTCTTCAACAATATCTTGTTCGATGGGAAAGTGAATCTCGTTGATGCATTCGGGAGTCAAAATTTAAATCTTCAATATTGATCAAAAGCACAAGAAAAAACTGTAATTCTTACGAATTAGGTTTTTAACGAAATCAATTTTGATTTATGGTGTAACTGTAACACTGTAAAACAAATAGCCATAGATACATAACATTTTTATTGAATTATTATTAGAATTGTCAATACACGATAAAATTTTCAAAATATTTGTATTTGTTTTGAACTGTTTACGGACATTTTGACATTTTCGGTTTCCAATTTTTTAGTTTTTTTTTCTATGAATGTCAATTGAATTTTATTCGTTGGGTCAAAAAGCTGGAAAATTTAATATAAGGCTCCTAATTTGTTCTTACATTAACAGTTGAAAAATATTAAAAATACATTGTCACAATTTTTTTTGAATAGCATTTAAATTTAGAATTTAGACAATATAAGGAAAAACCACTTAAAATGTTCATATTATTTTGAATTAGAATTTCTTAAAAATGATCCTTTTAAATCTAAGATTTGAAAAATTAATTCGAGGCTCCTTATAAGTTTATCTACCTTTATCAAAAAATAATGTCTACCTGAAAGTCAAATTAAATTTTTATGAACGTTTGAAGTTCAAATATTTACAAGATTGGATTTTCTCTTAATTTCTTATGTAGCGATTTTCTTATTTTAATGTAATTCAAAAATGATTTATAAAATGTACAACTTGTATAGCAGGCTAAGGATTGAAAATTTAAAACAAGGTTGCAAGTGAATAGGTGAATAAATTACTTTATTCAATTATTCACAATAATATCATCAAATAAACTTAGTAATATATCATAGGCTGCCAGACTGTCTTTATTTAGAATCGTTTTTCATATATCATGATATTATATCATTGAATTCAAATTTAACACAATCCATTACATGTAACCTACTGTACATCAGAGCGACACCCACTGACAACCTTTTAAAATTTTATTTTCAACGTAAATATGGAGGTTTCAACACTGAAAGTTGATATAATTATATTCAATTGAATTATAGACGATGTGACCAATTCAAGATAACTGGAGAGTTCTGCACTAATTCAATTTAAAATAATAGTCTGAGCATATATAATATATATAGTTATTATGAATAATGTAAATTCTCCAGAATGTGCACATTGATAGTGAAATAACTGATAAAATATGAAATCATAATATATCTATGAAATTACTTATTAAAATGTATTATTATTAATATCCGTACGTTTCACTAGCCCGTTTCTGTTGTCAGTGTTGTGTAGGCCCGATCTATAATAATATACGTTTTGCAATAAAATACTTGTCGTCCAATATTTGATATTATTTGCTATGAAACACCAAATTTTCCATTTTCATCACGCTAATATACATACTTTAAATATTGGCTCACAATTATTTATAAAAGTATAATATCATGGGTTCTGGCTGGTACATCATTGAAAACAGAAATGGCAGTTTTCCGAATTAAAAATATTTTTAGGTCTTTGGTGGTTATCAACACCTTCAAACAGTAAGGTTACTGTTATAATCGGTTAGATCATGGATTGAAAATAATCTTTAATCTAGTTTCTTAAATCAAGCAAACTAAAAAAAAAACCTATGGAAATTCATAAATTCATACGCCTTTTTAAGTACTAAATATTAGAAGAAAAAAATGTAAAAAATCAGAACATTGCCAAATGGGCCATGATTGCGCAACGATAAAAACGAAACTGGCTTTTGTGTGTTAAATTATAATATCGTGTAAATTCTAAAATTAGTCGTGCGAATTCATGTGAATTGTTTGCTAATTATTGGAGTATTCAAATTATTATGAATAACTTAATTTTTTCATCTGGGCGGGACTGGAGAAAGATTTCGCCAGCTTTACCCATTGATATTATACTACATATTATATTATACTATAATTTTAAAGTTCCCTCTCGCTTAATAAGGTCTAATTCTCCCTTTGCTGTTCCTTTCCACAGCACCAACTATGGTAGAAATAATCCAATACATTATATGATGCGCATTTGTAATGAACACCTATGCTTCTCTTAGTTAGTTCTATTTTGTTGTTGATTTTAATTTTGATACTTAATCTGTTATTACTTATTACTGTTTTTACCTTTGTTTAATTATTGTTTTATTTTTATTTGTATATAATCGCCGTGTATTGTTTGGCGTTTCCTTATTTATTGTTATTATATTCATATTCATTACTACAAATTGTATTGTACTATTAGGCTCTTAGCCCGTTCATACATAAATAAATAAATAAATAAATAAATATTTGTGGTAAATCAAATGTCATACAAATTCTAATTTGGATCGTGCAAACTCATGCTAATTACGTGCAAAATATCTCTGCAAAAAAAGTCTGTGAATTCAAAGAAGCTTGAAAGAGTTTAGTGAAAGTATTTGCGCTTTTTCAGTCGTCGTTTATTTAAAATTCCTTACGCACCAGTGCGCCACATGAATATGACCCGGTTGCTAATATTATGCTTGGCCAATCTTCTTCGACCGAGTGTAGGTATACTGCGGGTATTAGGTTCTTTAGCGGGTTGTTGAGTTGAAAAATTGTATCTTTCCTTGTAACTTGGATATGTTTTAAGGTACCTCGGCGATCGTTTCGGTCCACTGATGACTTATACATTCCGCATGCCACTACTAATTATATGGTCGACGAGCTTCTAAGACGGTATTTCTAACTTTAATTTTTAAATATATTTAATTTAATTTAAATTAATTTAAATTTAGTCATTTAATATTTATATTTTATATTATATACTTCATGTATTAATGCTTATCCCGTATACGATTTATAAAATAAATAAATATTGTACAATTATTTTTTTTTTTGTTAACCTTACAATATTATAATTATACATATTTATTTTTATGTGCGTAGTATTGATGATCAAAATTTGTCTTGGTCTTGCGGTATCGTAAGACTCTTGCTGCAAGACCAAGACCAAGATAGTACTGATCTAGCAAGCCCAATACCAAGATTAGGCTTGCAAGAACAAGACCAAACCAATACTGAAGCTGTAAGACCAAGACCAAGACCAATATTAAGGTGTATACTTAAGACCAAGACCAAGACCAAGATTTTGAAAGTCTTAGTCTTGGTCTCGTTTTAATCATCACTATCGTATCCACGTAGGTACAATATAGTTTTTTTTTAATTGAACTAAATAAGGATTTTTGTTCTTTAAAATCATTTATAATACTATACTATATACTCATAGAAGTAACCAACATTTTTTTTTCACTGCTTGGAAAACATCACCGATAAATAATAATTCAAAGGTGATGATGTAGCCAGATTATAATGTTGTACAGCATACTTATATAAGAATCATTTTGAACTACCCTAGCGTAATTGAATATAGCTGTATTGAATTTCAACCATTTTAAACACAACATTTTCAGTTTGATTCATTTTTAAATGTGTATAAAAAATATTATATGATACATAATTAAAAAGTTCTAATTAAAACCCGACACATAGTTTTATATCATCACAATGCATACATTACCTTTCTATTGTATTGCACATAAAAATGTCATCGAATTTTATTTGTTAATGAAATAATAATAAAACGTTCAATCACAAAAAGATTAAATAACCTGACGAATCACTCATATTCCAAGAATGGTTAGAATATATTTATTATTCTAGAATGATTTTATAGACATCAAATAATGATTGAAATGAAAAAGATTTTAAATTAGGTATTGCACGATTTGGGGCATAACGTGCATTAGACTTATGTAATTTGAAATCAGTATTATACAAAATACCTTCCGGGTTCTAGACAATGAATAAGTAAAGAAAAAATATAATAATGTGCAAGTTCTTGGCTTGTGAGTAGGAAACGCACGTTTGCTTAAAATGAATTCCTACTCTATTAAGTGCCTATATTGCCTATACATCACGCCGTGTTACAATTTTTATAAAAATGTAGACAAGATAGCCTTATTGGTGTTCAAAACTCACATTGCTTTGTCTAGACACCTTCAGTTCCGTTTATGTAGCCAGAACTTTACTATAGAAGTTATGGGTCTAAACAAAATGGTTCATTTTATCTACCCGAGTATTATAATGTTGTAATATTCTCGTAATTGCATATAACTTAAACGTCGTGTAACAGTATCACAAACTGTGACGGATTTTATTTTTGCTTTTGTTATTAAATATCACGATTCTATAGGGCATGGACAAATACTTGAAAGATTTTGTGGAGGATATAGAAACCCCCCTATACGTATCAGGCTACCATTCACCGATAAAAATGTACAAATGCATAAAATATGTACAAACAAATATAAAGTCTGGAAAGTCTTCTAAAATACGTAACGCCCGTCACATATGTACAAACATATAAAATATTTATAAAAGATAAACATTTTAAAACTATGAAAGTCGCTCCGCTGTATAAAAGGTGTCCAAAGTACCTCATCATTGAGTAGGTCTCTGTAATTGATGTTTGCTACCAGAAACCTCTCTTGAAATTGAAGATCTGAGCATTTTTTCTAAGTACTATAACGTCACAAAATAAATAAATAAAAAATTAAAATGTACAATGTACCACACAATAATTTGAAACTGTGCCTAATACATTTATTTCTCTACTCAGAATCTAATATGAAATTAAGCAACTTGCGTATGGTACTTACACACTATCGTACAAAAAATATTGTAGGGCGGTCGTGAGAAGTGAATGATAATAATAACATAGTGCCTAGTAATAATATAAATAGTGATCGAGGTCGAAACAATCGAATGACCATTGACCATTGCAGTACTGCACCCACTGAAACATACGTTAAATATTATATTATAAGTCAAAAAAATTTTGATTTTATCAATGTGTTTATCATTGTGTGAGGTGCAATTGGGACAAAGATATGTTAAGATATTATGTTAAAACGACTGTGTGGCTTCAACGTCTCATATATTATTATCACGATAAACATGTTATTATTATCCTTTTCGTCCATGGCGTTTGTTATAACGTATAACAATATTATCATTAACGTTTACATGCGTTTTTACGGTGGAACGATTGCAAAATGAGCAATGCATCTAGTCAATCGTCGTTCTGCGATTACACTGTAAATATGATTTTAGGAATCCAAATGAAAGCGCCAAAAGTCGCCGATTCGCGCCGCATCCCGATTGTAGCAGTGCGATTCGAACGGTATTTTATCATCCACACAGTCGCCCGGACGCATGCCCCGGCGCATTATACATTTATTTTATTAATAATACATATTATTTTACACCCTTGTCTACGCATTCATCGCGTTATGACTTATATTTAGACTCGTATAATATATAGAGTGATCGCCCGCGATTTACAATAATAATATAATCGCATATTATTGTAAAATATTATAAATTATTATCCGAGGGGCACTCGGAATAATACTAATAATAATAATATACGATATTATACTCTTGCAACGTGTATAATGCACGTATATAAATATGTATACTACGCGTAATGGCCGCCGTCCCGCCGTTCGGTTTTTCTTGAAACGCGGCCAAGTGCATATCCTGTACGTGTGTGTGTGCATGTGCGTTTGTGTATATATATATATAAATATATGAGCGTGTTGTACGTGTGCAGTCTGCATGTGCCGGACTCAGGCCGGAGGGTTATAGGACGGCAGACACGCGGAGCCTAGACGATTTTTCACCGGCCTATATCATCGCCGCCGCCGTTGGAATCATTTACAAAACGAGGGCGGCTGCACGCGCGCGCGCGCTCACCCACACTCACCCACACGTGTATATGAATTCGTGTGGGTGTGAGTGCAGTATACACACACACGACGAGGGGGAGCCTATTGCATTCGAGGGGGGGATACGTACACCCTCTCGCCACCCTCATATATAGCCCCGTCCGTCCCTTACTCACATGTACGGTTCCCGCCCCGCGTCGATCCTCCCTCACCGCGCGCCCAACTACCTATTATAAGTGTGTGTGTGTGTGTGTGTGTATATATATATATATTCTTCCCACGCCTGCGCCTTCCCCCCGCCACCGTCTCCTATATATATATATATATATATATATATATATATGTATTCTATCAGACGCACTATATATATATATATACAAACACAGTCACACAGACACACAGACACCGCGAGCCGGCCGTAAAACATCACCGGCCCGGTGGCTGGCCCGTACCGGTATGCGTGTAGGGGCGCGGGGGAGAGAAAAAGAAAACGCCCGCGCCCGCGATACGATCTGGCGTAGACCCATTAGTTTGGTCCGACGACGACGGTCTTGCACGGCGGCGCATATATACACTGTATAGTACACATACACTATACGCGCGTACTCCGACTAGGACGACGACGAAGACGACGACAATGATAATAATAATATATACACGTCCGCGACATTTGGCAACCTCACACATAACTCGTTCGACGTTATTATTATATGTGTCGTTGTCTGTTTTTCGTTTGCGGGCGCTATTATACATATATATTCTTACATGTATATGATGTATACGTACGAGCCTATCGCGGACGAGGGTGAACGAAAAAAGAAAATGATATTTAAAAGGACGAGACACGACAAGCGGTTTTCTCGCATACACACGTAAATGCATATATATATATATATATAAATTATGTGCTTGTACTATGTATCTATATATTATGTATACATTATTATATATGTTGTATATTATTATGTGTATACGGTCTATTATAATCCTGTATGCAAATTACGGTAGACCACCGCCGTATAATAATACTAATAAAAATAATAATACACCCCGTCTGGCGAACCGTTCGCCAAGAAGACCGCTGTTCGCCGTCCCTCGGACTCGAGTTGATGATGTTTTCCGGATCCCCGCCGCCGCCGACGTGGGTCTATTTTTTCCCTTTTATATAATATTTATTTATTATTTCATTCGTCCCATATATATGTATGTAATATAGTATTATACAAGCACGTATGTTTATGTGTAAAATACCGTTTGTGCCATGTACGAAACGCACGCGTGTGATTATTGCGCACGTATATTATATAATAATATAATACACTGTCAAGGCCACGCTAGCTATTACCGGACGGGGTTAAAGAACTGCGAGCGTTTCCGAGGGCCGCCCGTACTATCGAGAATATTGCATTCCTTTTATTTTTGGAGCATTTCTCAATGACGTCGTCCCACAGTGGTTCTTCATACATTTTAAGCACAAAAAATATAAGTTATTGACAGTATCCGTATATACTATAATAAGTTTACAATAATACCTATAATCGATAATTAAAGATTATGCGTATTGTTATCAAGTTTAGGAATAAAAAGTTATTGAATTCACGTATTATTGTCGATGTCTTCTGCGTAAAGTCAAGTAGGCGAGTTGAGTATCTAATAATTACATAGGTAATATAAAGTTTTTATTCACGTTTTCCTATCGCATAGTTTAGCGATTTTCTTGAAAAGTCCATATTAATAATATTTTGTCCACATGACAGCACCTTATATTAACTATTAATTAATCACAGTCCTCAATTTTGATTTTTCTTTTTTTCAAAATATCGTAGTTTGCTGATAGTCAATAATATTACATCATGTGGTTAGGTGACACAAATTAAGCGATCGAACGGATAATATAAATATTAGATTAGATTAAGAAAAACAGTTTATCAAGGCACAAATATGAGGGAACCTAATATTTACTAATTATTAATATTATAATTTAACAGATAAAATCTATACACAGTAGGTACGTATTGTTGAGGGGTTAAATTATTTTTTCTATTGACTATTTGACTATTCTCTTTACTATTTGTAAGCACATGAATTAAAATTGAATTTATTGTGATTAAAATTATTTTCATATTTAATGCATATTTTAGATTCTGATTAAACCGTTGAATATATTAGTTTTACAATTTACAATGATGTGAGACGAGAGTGTGTGTGTGTGTATGTATGTTTCTTTTTTTTTTATTAATTATAAAGTGTTCCTGACATACAAGGTCATCTAACTAATTGATAAAATAGTAACAATATTTATAATTTATACAGTTGATAGGGGTAATTAATTACAAATATTTACAACAAATGTCAGGCATTTACATCGATGAATATATATATATATAATGATATAATAAAATGAATTGAAAATGTATAGGTGTAGTATTATGTTATTATTACTATTTTTTTTTTTTTTTTATTGATATTATTGGATTCAATCTCAAACTTTAACGGTGAATTTTGGTAGCAAATTAAAATGGTACAAATTAAAAACAATCATCATAGAAGGTATTCTTAATAATTTTAATATTTAAAAAAACTTAAAAAATAAATAACAGAAATGGGAATATTTATGTAACACCGACTTTTGATTAAATCTATATAAGTAGTTGTAATTCAAAAACAAATTACTCTATGGATATTTGATTTTTTAACCAATTATTATTATTAATACAAAATTGTATGCCCAGTTAAAAATCTTGAAAGTTATTTAAAAAAAGATTTCTGATATATTATTTGTATGGTCATTTAAACATATAAAAATACTCGACTACCATATCTTTTTGTATAGACATATTTTGAAGTTAAAATTGACGACATTGTATATTTGAACGAAAAATAACGATTTTATTTATTTATGTTATTTTCAAATGAAACCTATCATATTAATAATAGAAAAATATGAAAAGTCTCCCACTCATAATCGTTTTTTTTTTTTGTATATCATTGTATTCAAATTTAACACGTTCACTTCAAATACTCAAACACGTGGTACACTTGACACCTACTATACGTCTATACAATAGAGCAACTTGCCTGTTTTTTTTTTATATTCCTTCATTTATTTAGTATTCTCCAATAACACCTCATCCCTACTTATTGGTTATTATAGTTCTTATAATATTATAGATAATATAGTATTTTTTAGATTATAACCATAGCAAATTGTAAAGTACATTTAATAATATTATTATCGTTGGGCATTGTATTCAAAATTCCTATTGTCTAAATTGTACAGTGATTAAAAAACTTAAAATCTCAACTAAAATATATAATTGACTTTGTTATGGATGCACTATTAAGTTTTATGAGAATACATTCTTATTTGGTAAGTGTAAAACAGTGTTAAAACATCATTTTTAAACAATCATTTGGACAATGTTGTATACGGTAGTCGAAAAATACATGTCACTTAGTGCCTTTTAATTGAACCCGTAAACCCGTAGGTACATCGCATTTTGTGCCCTTCTCAGCTATAAGATACTGATCATCTATGGGGTTTGTGTGGAATAATATATTTTGCTGACGCGAACGCCTTTCGGTTGTGCACTGGGTAAGGATGCCCGTTGACACTCAGTCTATATAAGTATATGACAGCATAGCATCTCATACGTAACAGCCGAGCATATTATAAGTTATGCAGGCCCTCCGTTCAGTGTATGTGTTTTAATATTAATTGTGTATTTCATTAAAATATAAAGAGCATCTATTTTCCCATCTTAACTGTACCACAGCTCCTTCCCAGTGGTATACTTCTTATTTCAAACGTTGGCACAAATAACTACAGTTGTACGTGCTCAGCAGACTGAATATATATATATATATATATACATGGACTGTAAATCTAAATCTATAGAGGTACACTCGTGGCCGAGATTGCATGTTGGTTTAGGTGAAAACAAAATCGAGCAGTGATGAATTAACGTCAAGGTATTCCAAACGGTGTACATTATTTTCAAAAATGAACAATATAATTTAAAAAATCAACTTAAGTTAGTCAAGTCAATATTAAGAACGTGAAGTTATAAGTTGATAGTAACTATTGTTAACTGTAGTTAACATAAAATATATTTAACAATACAAGTTTAAAGTTAATATTGAGAAAAATAGAAATCCAACTCAGTCAAGAAAGTTAATTAATTTTATTTAAATATCTCTTCAGTCCTGGATCACACATTTTACAGCGATTGTGCAACTTTCAATTTTTCTTTTAATAACTAAAATAGCGTATACAATTAATCGTATACTATTCCTTTATATTGCACACTACCTGTAGTGATTTAGGCAGTTACACATTAATGTTAACTAAATTGTATAATCAAGCAATATTTATTTATTTTTATGTTTCGAAAAATTATAATTAAAACATAATTAGTTTTAATTATTCATAAATATCTCTATAAACATGATTTTTTATGAAATACTATTTTTCAAATGAAATGATAAATGGATAATTTAACTAAAGTTATTAATTTAATTAGAAATTTAACTGACTAGTTAAGTACAAAAGTTAAAATAGTTTTGAACTTGTTAAACCTTTGATTTATTTTATACCAAGACATTTCAATTTTTGTACAGTTTCAGATCAATCTTTAATAAAGTGATACATGAATGCATGTCAATGTCTCTATTGAAGTTTAATTGAGATTGACTTTCTCAATTTTATGATAAAAACCCATATGATAATAACATGCCCATTAATAATAATTGTCCACACCATCACACAACTTTTTTGCGAGTATACTACATCGAATTCCTCAACGACAGACCTTTGTGCAATCGCCTTAAAATAAAGACCAAAGACCTACATTATATCATAATTTATAATGGTTCTAATCAGGGATCGAAATTTGAAACCGTTTCAAACTTTAACGATTACGGTTTAAGTTTTTGAGAATAGTTTTCTACATTTGCTGGTTTTAGTTTAGGTTATAAGATTGGTTTTTCAAATTTTCGGTTTTGGTTTTGGTTTCAAAAATGGTATTCCAAATTTATCGGTATCAAGATCGCTTTTTTCAAATTTCGTTTTTATATCTTGTACTTAATAACTGTAGACCCGATTTTTACTATTTATTATTTATTAAAGACTGAGCGTTAAGCCGTAAAATATGTCTGACTTATAAAATTAGTGTACCTACTACCTAGGTACATACGATGTAGAAAAATTACGTTCAGTAGAACTAATTTAGTTTTGTTAACTTTAATATGTTGTACCTACTTTTGCATACAACTTATGGTTGAGGTCATTATTCTACTACAATTACATTAATATTTAATTGTAATTTACAATAATATTACACTATACTACAGTATGATAAATCCCAGATCTCTTGTTATGTAATTTATGCTTATGATTTTGAACAAAATATTAATTTAAATGAATACTAAAATATTGTATTGGATTATTTAAAATATTTTTATTTAAAAAGATTTACTGTTAAGATTCAAATACACATTATAGGGTATGGTACACACACTTGTAATTCTGGGGACACGCGGATGATAATGACATAAGCGATTGATGATTTTGGGACGGACGCGGATCAGTCGAATACAAAATAATTGTAATAACATTAATGAATAACAATATGCACAAATACTTCAAATAACAGCAATAAAAACGTGCATAGTCACATAGGGATCATAATAATAATATTCTGATATTTTTGTTTTAATTTTGAATCAATAAGTATAATAATAATGTTATAAAATATAGATAGAGTAATATTCGTAATACTCAGTAATAGCGTCAGAATTCAACAAAATATTTTCTTCCAAAAAATTACTCGTTTTAACTAGAATTATAAATAATATAGGCAATTAACTTTATAAAATTCGAATAAACCGATATTAGTTACATATTATAATCGGTTTCAAGAACGGTTTTTTAATCCTATGGTTTCCGTTTGGGTTTCGTAAACGGTTCTTCTAAAATTTTAGGTTTTAGTTACGGTTTTTAACTGGTTTTTGGTTTCGGTTTAGATTACAGTGTTCAAATATGAAAAAACTACGGTTTTAACCGGTTTTTCAAAAAACTTATTAAATTAGTTTCAATCCCTGATATTTTTACTTGTTCCTATATAATATAATATATGAAGATTTAGTTATTATATTATCCTCACCATTCACCATATTATTTTTTTTACGGGCTAACTGAATATGGGTAGTAATATAAATAGTTGCACAATAGAAATTACGATAGTTATTTATTTAAACTTTGTATATTCTTATTTATTATACATATATATTATATAACAAACAATTCGAATCAATATGTACATTGTAGTTAAACAAGAACATTTAATTTTTCCGCTCTGTAACAACTAACATTAAGACATTATTAAGGACCATTTTTAAGGGGTCGGATATAGGCAATATTCTGAGAATTTTGTGATTGATAATAATTGGTATACGTGAGTTCCCCGAAGATTTTATGCAATTAAAGATAGACCATGGCTAAGATTCTTGGAAATCCGTAACGTACATACGCGCAGTCACACGTCCAGTGGTGTAATTTCAGTTTTAAGGGGGGGAGGGGGGGGCAAAAGTTTTAACCAGTTCATAATGAAACTGACAAAAAAACCACTCGCTAACAATACTATACAATTGCATTTAAGCCTCAAAAGGAATAGCCTTCTTATATAATTTTATACTTACTATTTACTATCACGGCTATCTGAAATAGCAGTGGTTGCTATCATACCCTTGCTAAATAACCCTTTATTTTGAGAGATTACAATGACTATACAATAAATATATACTTATGTAGAGGGATACGTATATATAATACCTATTAGCTAATATATGAAGGCCAAAAACTATAGTCCATACCGGGTCCGACTGCAGCCCGCACTTAACAAGGGGGGGGGGGGGCGAAATGCCTATCTTCCCACCACCAAATTACGCCACTGCAAATGTCACTATATTTTGCGATCAAAAAATTCAAATATTTTTCAAAATTCAAACTAGATTTCTAGAAGTATATTTTTTTTTCTTCCACTTATTGGTCTAAATTCACAAAAATACGATGCGCTTTTCAACAGCCTCAAGTCTATTTTTCCACTAAGCAACTAATAAATAAAAAAAAATTACGATCATACGGCGTTTTAGGTAGGCTATTTAGGTACACTAAGTACGACATGTACATTGTACACTATAACTATCGTAGGTTTATTTCTCACCTTGGCTTCTTATATTTTAGAAAATGTACTACGTTAAAATTTAATTCTTTAGTCACCTGCGTCATTTTCAAATTGAAATAAAAATTATAACAGTGACGCACTACAGGGACTGCATGTGATAGTATACAAAATAAATATTATATTGATGTAAAAGACTGCAATCAAAGCTATTATTTGAATTGCATTGATTTAACCAGGAATCAAGTGGGTTTGCATAAAACAATATAAGGTGGATGTAAAATCATTATTTATTGCTCGCGTGCATCGTATTACATAACTTAAATCTGTTGTTTTCCGTCTTGAGCCCAGCGAACGTTTCCCTGAGTGTCACTTATAGTATACCAAGATCCTGAATACCCTCACTGTTTTTGTACCCCATATAATTATTTATTTATCCTTTCGCCTTTTCTATTTGTCCTACGCACAATCTAGAATCAGTTTCAAACCGTTCTTTATATACATATCATAAAGTATGTATATCAATATTGACCTAACCAGCGTCCGGAAATTCTTCATCCGTGAAGTTATATTTATTTGTTATAATATACTTTCGAATATTTTCGTTAATATAATGTTACTTTTACAATGGTGCATACTTGTGTAGTAGTGATTATTTTAATCAACGGTTGGTTCTTAATAGGTAACGCAAATGCATTACATCAATTGTTTTAATGATTCAGAAAAAATGCACACGAATATAAAATTTCGATATGCAATGTACTTACACATAGGTAATTGCAATAGCTTGGTTTAATATAATTTGTTCAGTTAAGACATTAAAGTTTATTTAAAACAGGCTTGTAAAATGAAAATTATCAATGGGGCAACAAATATTGAACAGAATACTATATGTGGACTGCACAAAATCTTGTTGAAAAAAAAATGTTTTAATACAAATTTTTCTGAAATGCAATGTATGAACATTCAATTTGATGCATACTTGTACAGTTGTGCCTAATCTGCTCGATAACCAATGGTAACCAATAAAATAATAAATACTAATTTTTACTATTTATTTCTTCTATAACCAAAAGCAACCATTTAAAAACAAAAATTTCTAACGTAAATCTCAAAATTCCTGTTTGAGCACCTTCTAGGGTTGGACTTTATTAATACATTTATGCCTATGACACTCACAAAGAATGTGGCTTTCTATAGATGAAAGAATTTTTGAAATCGGTTCAGTAGTTCTAGAGATTACCCTTAACAATATCAACTCCTCTTTGTAATATATATAGATTATAATTTATAGTATAGATTATTAGATTATTTCTATACGTCTTATTGATTAATACTCAATATACAAATATCACAATATTGTTATTTTGTTCGCTTCTATGCAGTTATGCACGTTTGTATTGTTGTTATTTGAAGTATGTGTTATATTGTTATTTATTAATGTTATTAAAATTGTTTCTTATTTGACTGGTCCGCGCCCGTCCCGCTGTCATCAGTCACTTATGTCATTATCATCAGTATCCTCAGTATTTTCCCTGAATTACAAATATGTGTACCATATCTTATAAACTGTATCTAAGTCTTAAAAGTAAACATTTTTAAATAACATTTTTTTCAATAGTCTAATACACTTCTTTTGTATCCATTTAAATTAATATTTTGTTCAATATCATAAGGATCAATCACATAACAAGAGATCTGAGACTTATTATACCTACTATAATAAAGTGTGATTTTATTGTAAAATACAATCAAATACTAATGTAATCAAATAATGACCTCAACCATAAGTTGTATGCAAAAGTAGGTACAACATATTAAAGTTACCAACATAAAATTAGTTCTACTGAACGTAAATTTGTTATATTGTATGTACCTAGCTACACTAATTATATAAATCGCACATATTTTAGGCTTTCAGCTCAACGCTTGATATATAATAAATAATAAAAATAGGGTCTACAGTTATTCAGTATCAGAAAGTAAAATCAAAATTTGAAAAAATCGTTCTTGATACTGATAAATTTGAAAACCATTTTTAAAACCGAAACCAAAACGAAAAAATTTGAAACGATTTTGATCCCTGAAAAATAGTACTAATTGTTCCAACCATAAATCTAGTAGGTAATCTGTAATACTTATTACTTACTACTACTTAATAATAATGCATTTCATTTTAAACAATTTTTAACACAATATGAATAAAAATAAATAAACAATATTATATTTATATGTACAAGTATAAACAAGATCAAATGCCTAATAAAATGAATTCTCAATACGCATGTTACAAGTGTATTCGCACATTTGTTCTTATCTGAGTAGCGATGACCGATGAATGTATTGGTTTTACAATGATGATTTGTTATTTACAGCAGAGTGAGTACCTACCTTTTTCTGTAAAAAAAAAATAAAATTTTTAATTCGTGTAAAAGGTGTTACGTCTACCAGAAATAATATTAATGGACAATGGTACATTGATACATAAATAACCTGTTTGTTCTAATTACTTTTTTTTCGTATTATCGAGGATTGTGGAGAGAATGGTGTTCTGATTATCTGAAAGTCGTTAGTTAAAATACGCGTGTCACACGATTATTATAACATAGCAGAGACCTCCTCCAATAATAACTCGACTTCCGACGTCTAACTTAAATATATTATGTATGTATAATAATATGTTCAAGCAATTGGCAAACGAACTTCATGCTCTATTTTGGTTATGAAAACTACTGACAAGTACTTTGACCCAGTTGGACGACACAATTATTGTCTTTCGTTTGAATCAATCGAAATACCGGAAGTCATAATTATTCACAATTGTGTAAAGTGGAGGAACTACATAGCGAATACCTATAATATATCATTATAATACAATATAATATTATATTATATAATGTAATCTCTGCACCCGCATAGGCGGAGCCGCAGAGGAATATATGATAGGCAAAATCTATACAGATTACTGTGACAATATTTTAAGAAACTATAATACTGATTACTGACTGAATAATTTAGCAGTAAACAATTTTTATCTAGATTTAATTATCAATAGCTTAGCTTTTACAATATTTTTGGAAACATTTTATATTTTTACTAATTTCACTATTTTCATCTTTTATTTTTGTATTTTATAAGCTTTTATATTTTTTATTTTGCGGAATCAAATATTTTTGATTTTATACTTTTCTTCAGCATATTTTTCTAAGAATTTCTACAAATAAGAAAAAGTTAATTAGTTAAAACATTTAAATACTTTAAGCCGATGATAAACAGACTAATTAATCAAGATTTTGCACTCTGCACATTTTTATAATTAATATTTAACAATGTAAGTACTAACATTATATTTCCAGAATCTCAAATATTATATTAAGTTGTTTTAAATGCAATATTCTTAATAATTTAATTAATTTGAATAATATGTTAAATACCTTCACCACACTAATTTTGGTATGCTCAAAATAGTTTTACACCAGCCAATAAGTGTAATATTTTTTTTTAGTCAGTGGTAGTGGTAGATAATATTGTTGGACGCCTACTGCTGATTTTTTTATGGTCTTGAGTCCGAAACTTCAGTTGGCGGCTAGATTAAAATTAAATTATTGACGTTTTTATTGTCTTACCACTAAAAACTTCCAAACGTCAATAAATTTTTTATATCGAGGGTTCAGAATTGTTTGCGTATTTCACATTACTGATAAAATAATCTATAATTGTATTATATTTTAAATTTATTTGTTATTCAAGTCTAAAATGAATAATAATTAACACATTAAAAAGTAAAATAAATAATACCTATAAGTAGTGAAAAGTTTAATAATTGAATAATAACGATTACATTAATGTGGTTTTCAAGTATAATTATTATAATATGGTATTGATATAAATTATCTATGTGTTGTTCTTTTTGGCTGTTATCTATATGTATATTTTTCTAATTCATAGTCAACAATCTGATTCGATAAAATTATAAATCTTCTTTATAGTTCCTTGTTTTTTTTTTTGTAGTTATCAAACCGTACGGCTGGAGCTTTATAAATTATGTAAATATAATTTAAAAATTTAGTTTTTAGTTTATGCTGATCACTAAATAAATTATTACCTAAACGCAAAATGTAAATGTATCTCAGTGTTCGTCTAATAGTTATTTCCCACAGTGTGTTATTAACATAGGTATTATAAATGTTAAAATATTTTTTGTATATTTTTATGGGAAACGCCTTACCACTTCTCCACGGCTGAACTGGCTGAACACCAGTTTTAACATGGTAGTGTTTTTTTGCGTCACTGAAATACCATACACAAATATACAATGGTCAGCACTCTACATCGCTACAACATAAAGTAAAAACTAACTCTATGTTACAAAGTGACCGACAAAATTGTCGATTAGCAATAAGTGTTAGTAAATATGCTCGATATGGAACATTGGAACAGAAAAAACAATCAACGTATTAATCAATAATAGTCGTTACCAAACACGAAAAAAATATATTTCGTCAGTCAATGAAATAATCAACCTGTTAATTTTATCATTTATCAAAACAATATTTATATTCTTCAAGAAATGTTTAATAAAAAAAAAATGTTAACATAATAATTAATAAGAAAAAAAAAAATATATATATATATATAATTATATATAATATATAATGTTACAATTTTGGAATAATTGGCCGTTCCGAAACACTTTACTGGGACACCGCATCACTATATTCACTATAACCGGCATAGTCCCGGTCAAACTAATTAATAGTGTTCATTGTCCAATGATAAACAAATAAAAATTGTAATAGTGTAAATCCATATACTTTACATACAATCTACCTTTATAATAATTAGAACAGATATTTATATGGTTTTGCAACTTTTTAATTGTTTGGTAAAAAAAAATACTTAGTTCATACCAAAATGTGTTCTTTTCATGACCTAATAAGTCGGTATAATATATTAGGTAACATTTTATTTTGTATATTTTAATTTTTTGGAATTTTTAAATGTATAATATTCTACTAAATTTCTCTTTTTTTATAATTTAACAAGTCATGAAAGACAAAATAAATAATAATTATTTAAGGTTATATAATAAAAATATAAATATGAAAAAATTTCAAAAAATTTAAGAACTTATTTTATACTTATACAAAAGGATATTTTTAAAAAGCTCCAAGTTGTATAATTGATTTGTTTAAAAACAAGGCTAAGGAGCTAAAGAGTACTAATGGTTTTGAAGTAAACAAAACAATTAAACATGTAAGCTTTGTAAGCATGTTTTAAAAAAAAAATATGGTTGGTATTCATATTTATTTAGGGCATAATATTTCGGTACTTTGACATAACTGTTTCTGCAGTTCTGCATGCATATTTAAAAATAGGTTAACACTTAATAGAACTCACATCTATCTTTTCTAAAAATAATAATATAATGATACCATTCATACATGTTTTATTTTGACACCACTTTCTATAAAAATTATAAATAATATACTTAATAAGTAATAAATTCCACCTAAAAAATCGACATTAAAATGTACACAAAAAATTATGTTCAACATATAATATTATATTAAACACAAAAATTAAAGTCAAATAATTTACCACCTCACCAATTTCATCGAAGGGGGAGGGGGGTCAATGGCTCATCAAGGCCTCCTCCTAATGGTACGGTTTCCCTGCAGCGTCAAACAGTGGAACAGCACTGTCGTGTCAGACGTCGACCTATGTCCGGACCGGTAGTGACGCAAGACGCCACGTCCTGACGCTGCAGGGAAAACGTACCGTCAAAACTGGTCTGTGTATTATATTACAATTAAACTGTGTCTTATATTTATGTGTTTAATAATATTACGTAACGGTGTAACTGTAGGTATCACCTCCACCTGACTTTTTTTTAAAGTAGAAATATTTTAGCAGTGAATTTTATTTATTGTCTATTTTATTAAGAGTATTTTTGTTAAAGCAGTACTCACGAGAATAAAGACTTTTTATATCTTGAACATAGAAATTATGAGTGTCCGTTCAAAACATGTTGGACACCCCACTCCTTATTTTTTTCTGTTATAGTTTTAGTAATATTATGTCATAATAATTATTACTTACTAGAAATGTATAAATAGTTATCTCTTTAGCTCACGATTTTGATTTATGACACTATTGTCATAATTTATTCGTCTTAAAGAAAAATACTCAGTTGAAATGTTTTGTTTCTGACATAAATATAATGGCAGATAGTAATGGAAATTTGACCCCTCAAGATTTACTTTTAAGCTTCCTAAAAATTAATGATTTTCTCTTCCTAATTAGGGAAAAAACCAAATCTTTAATTTGGTATCGAATTAGTAGCGAGATGGAGTGGTAAGCTCCTAATGGGATTGTAGGACAAAAATGACTCGAGACTAAAAGCCCCGAGAGCATTAGGGCTACACAGCTACGTCTATGATTGACGTATTACTGCAAGTTTATCAAGTATTAGAGGATCTCGTGAGGAAAAATAGGTCTGCTAATGGTAGTACGAGGTATACGAATAGTACGCATTTAAACCTGACCAAGACTAGAAAGATAATAACAATAATGAAATTCTCATTAGTTTCAGAAAAAAATTGTTAAATGCGATGATTTAAATTAACACTTACCACACGTTTAAATGTATATTATCGCTTGAATGATTTGCTTATAAGCTTCGTTTAAGAGTGAGAGATGCGTTATACAATAAGTTTAATTATAGTCGAATTTAATTTATAAAATTTACCTATCACAAAAAAAAATTTTAATGCTAATACGTATAATTATTATTATTACTTTTTTTTATCGAAATTCGTCCAAAATCATTGTATGATGTATTTGTATATCATAATATTTTACCTAACAATTTTTTAAACATTATAGAATAGAATACAAATATTACTAAATTAACTGATAGCTTAGAGGCAAGTATCAAACTATTAACTTATAAATTATATATTGTATATTGGTACTTTGGCAGTGTTGTAATTATAAATAATATAATAAACTGGGGGATTATACCATATTATATTAACAGTAAACACTGAATAATGTCTCAATTATCAATATTTTGTGGTGACCACTAACCATACTATGATCATGTGATAATTTCTAATTATAATTTAAAAAATATATTAAACAACTTTTATAAATTTCGAGATGAGTGTTAAAAAAAATAACCTCCCTGTGTGTAGAGTTATGCATTTGAAATATTTACTTGAAAAATATTATTATATTTTAAACGTATTTAGTTATTGATGATTATAAATTATTATTAATTAAACGAAGAAGATATAGTTAATAAATGACTTATCAACCAAAGTTTATGAATTACTATGTTAATGGTTATAACTTATAAATTTGGTACCTACCTATATAAATTATATTATAATACTATCAGTTAATCTATCAGTTGTCAATTTTATTTGGTCGATAATATATATAGACTATTATTCATTAGTATTTGATACAATAAACCAACTTGTACACTTTTTCTGTACAACGAAGAGTGCGTATAAACTTTTAGACATTTAATACACAATTTTTTGTAATGTTTATTTTCCACGTAAATAAAATATTTGAAGAAAATAAATTTCATGAAATTTCAAAACTCTGTTTGTGTGCGTGCGTGTGTATGTGTGTGTGTGTGTGTATTGTGTGTATCATAATATATTATATATACGTAGCACGCAGAATTTACATGTTTCTATAATTCCATTTTACATATTACGTACACTGAGTGCCACCGACACATTTTTACTTGTGCATTTTTTAATCATCTTAACGAACAGAGCTCCACAAATTTATTAATTCATTCTTCCGCTACCTACTCAACGTTCGCGTTTTATATTATCGGTATGTATACTACACCAAATTTAAAGTTTCATAGTTACGTCATAATATATAAATTTATATTACTTAACACATATCTCATAAACTATTAAATTATGAATGTTGAAATCCTTATAGACTATAGTTACATAGCACAGACCAAAAAGTTTGAAGATTTTTAAAACTATGCAATAACTTTTAAGTTTTATCTAATAATGCAATCTACACTTAGTCCATGGTTTTTTGGTGAAGATGTGAAACATATACGTACTCACTTGGACTTGGTTTATTAGAAAATCATTTTATGTTAAAGAAATAATAAATAATCTTTATACATGTCAAATCTTGATACATAACTATTTTAATATTTTATACCTAATAAAAACAAATTAATAATAAAAATTCTTTGTTTGTAAATTTTAAATTATATTAAGAATTGACCAACCAATTACATGGATCAAATATCTTCATTTGGAACATCAAAAAGCCTGCAGAGACTCAGTAGAAACTTAATTCAAATATTTAAATTAAATTAAGTAGTTGTTGTTATAATTTATACATTTGTTGAAAATGACGAGGTATAAATAAAAAAATAATAATAACAAAAAAACGGGACTTCCGAGCTAATTTGTCTAAAGAGGTTATATTTTTGTATGCTTAGTAAACAATTTATAATAATCAAATAAATGTTTAAATTCAATCAGCTGCTGCATAAATGGAAATTCCCGAAATCTTTTGTACTGCAATTGAGGGGAATTCGATTTAAATGAAGGGTTGTTTGGTACCGTAAAGGAGGGTGAGCATAAATGGTTAGCGGATCGGAGATAGGACTCAGAAAATGTAAACATTTGCTCTTTTATGTTATATTTTTTTTATTAATGCCAGTTTATACTATAATCTAAGTTTTGTTTTAAAAATATATTATGTACTAAAAGTACTTAGGTGTTAACAATTTTTTTTTTTTACTCTAATAATATGTTTTATTATAATATTAGACACATTATCTAATCCAATATTTTCGTGTGCAACAATAACTGTATTAACTATGATATTTTATTAAAAGTGCATTATTCATATAAATAAACATTAATATTATCATCTTTGCTATTATAATATAAATCAAGATCTACATTTTATCAATTTATACGCTTTAAAAAAATAGATCCATTTGAGAGGGGATTTTATTCTCAAAACCAACCAGAGGCACGCCTCTGTTTTATAATAAATGTTGAACACATCAACAAAATCTGAGAAATTGGCACAGAGTTTTGATACCATAAAAATAATTAAGTTAAGTACTTCTTTTCTAATGGTATTCATTAACTACACAATATAATAGATTTCATTCTTCATTAAATTTATTTGCTATATTTATAAAATGCAATTTAATCTTTGTCGTTTATACGAAATAAATATTATAATCATTCAAAGTCTAAGTGAAAAATGTATTAAATTTGTCTCATTTTCTTAAACTACACCAATGTAAATTGTAAATTGTTTTAAATGTTAAGATTTATATTTTAGATCTTGAAATATTACAAAAAACCTATTAATTTTTCAGTGCCGAAGCATGTGGGTACCTAACAATCAGCGGCCTGCTAGATACCTAATATTATGTATTATAATATACCGTATTTTCAATTGAATAAAAATATAATATAAAACAATTTTTACCAACATAAATATTGTATTTTTTTAAAAGTTTCAAACCATAATTTAAGATATTAAAAACAAAATTTAAGTTTTATAATATACACAAAGTTACACATGGATGACATTTTAGACGCTGTTACATACTACCTACTAAACTACAACTGCATTTTAATTTTAATTTTAACAAAATGTATTTATTTTTTATTTTTCTGTAGGTAAGTAATTCAAATTAAAATTCTTCTGATCGGAGAATACATAGTATTAGAGTATTATAGCAATTAGCAATACATATTATTTTCTAATATTTTTTTTTATATAGTGTTTAATATGGTAACATTCTTAATATAATGTGACTTTTTGTATAAACTTGATTATAATATTTTAATTTCCAGATAGCCTAACAATATTACAACAGGGTAATCATACATAATATAACTATTATTACCATACAAATATTTACAGTTATTTTAACATGTACATTTTCAGTTTGGAAATTGTAGCTTAATTAAAATCAAAATTATCTGATTTTTTATTTTACCTGGGTAGGTAAGTGATATATTGGCATGTTAAGTACGTGATTTAGTAAAAGGAATATGGAAATTGAGGTTAATTCTCGAGTTAAATGACGGGACATGGAACCCAATTAATTGTGACAATTCAGGGCAGTTTATCTAACCTTTTATTAAGTTATATAGAAACTAAAAGAGTATTTTCGATGTATAGCTTAGGATACTAAGCCGATATGGTTAGCGATATCGGATGTGTAGATATATCTATTTATAAAACTAATTTTCTACCCAAATATATAAGATGTCACGGACCCAAATTCTACTGTCGATCTCACAAATCCACTAAAGAACGTGACAAGACAGCTAGTGTCTTTGAAATCAGAACATGTTCTTTTTAAGAAACCAATAAATAGGTACCTACTTAATCTTAAAGTTTTGCTGTAGATTGAGTTTATATTATTATCGTAACAGCTTAGATCGTTGAAAAAAATTATTTCTAAATCACGAACTTGGTTAATTTGCTTGTTTCTTTACATCATATATGTATACCTAGTATCTGTTTTCTGTATTCATATTATAGCTACACAATGCAAGGTTACGATTTTCTCTCAGTAAACGGTAGATCAGTGTAGCTCGGTGTTTATATCGTTTCCAGCCGATATTTCGCTTTAACAAAACTTGTTGTAATCGTAAGACGTAGGTTTAATTTAATGTACTATCAAGATATGGACTCGTGCCGGGACCTAGAGTTTTGTTCATTCTAAGCACTAAGCAGTATCTCATTCTAACCTATGGGCTATGCTCATTGTAGTGACTTTTTGTATGATTATTTATAAAATTAAAAATAAATTAGCTTATTTAATGAACAATAAAAAACAAAATATTTTAAATAATAGGTTGGTCTATTACGAGTCATCCGTAAACTTCAATTGTTTAATTGTTTTGTAATAATATAATTAGACATATATTTTTGAACCTACACAGTATTTAAAAATTGAATATTATAACTGACAAATTTTAAGTTTATCTCTTAGCCTGATATCACCTAATATTTTTCAGTTTTATTGTAAGGTATGCCGATGCACAAATTATGTACGATAATTTGATGTAAGTGTAATAGGTAAACGATTACATACGATGCGCAAAAGATGTATAACCCAAAATCTTAACCATGATACAATATTGTATTAATAGTTATTTACCATGTTCGATGTGTCTAGTTATTTATATTTAATTTTAATTTTAATTTGAAATTGTGTAACAATAATATTAGTAGTTAGAAAAGGTATTAGAGTTATGAAAAAAAAAAATTACTTGTTTCACGGAATTAAAAACCTATAGGTACCCACTGCAGGAACTTCGCATTTTCGAATAATATACTTTTTTGTATAAAATTATATACATGCCTACATTTATGTTAGATTTTAATAATTAATAGGCCTGGTGTGGTGCAATAGGTGTCCACAGTCATAAAACGTGTTCTGAGTTCAAGCACCGGCCGGTGTCACTAGTTCCCGGATGGGTGACCACCCGGGTGTTAGTGACAAGTCCTCACCACATAATAAATTGACACATACACACGCGAGTTCAAATCAACCATACCTCCTCCACAGTAAAAAAACCAACCTAAAACCCTCCACCCAATGACCTATGTTGCTGTGGGTTAATTGTTAAAAAAATAATATAATTAATAAGGAAGTTAATAGCCTATTTTTAAAAATAGAACAATACTATTATTAAACTAATAATAATACAAATTATCATAATATGATCGTGTATAATAATATGATTCTGTAAAATACATTGTTTCAATATTAATTATTATTGGTTTGGTTTTTTTATTTTTAATTATTTATTTGAAGAATAATTGTTCGAATATTCAAACGATTATAAGATTCTGATAACTGCACTGATAACGATTATTGGAATTTAATTTTAATGAAAGAACTATGACGATTTTCTATATAATTCCATAAAGTCATTATTTGGTAGGTGAGATTCAAATACCCATATTACAACCATTTTGTAATAGTCTACAATTTTAAAACAACTTGATTTGTCAGCAATACTCAATATATAATATATCATAGGGATGTTAGTCAATGATGATCAAAACACGATGAATGTCAATAACAGACTGCTTAAAATTGTTCATATTCTTACATCAATAAAATATTAATATTGTTATGAATTCGCTGCGTATTCATTTAAGAAATCTATAAATAAAAAATATCATATTATATTATTTATGTTATATGTATGACTGTACCTATATATAGTTATCTACCTATAACACAAAAGCGATCATCTACTTGATTGAAATATAAAAGCAGTAAATGACCTATCGTATAGGTTTATTTTAAATCCCTTTAGGCAACTCATCAATTTGTTAGCTATATAAAGCTCCAATTTGCAATTGTACCGGATATAATATACGAACGAAATATATGCGATATTATACGCAAAATTTGACTTGTCTCGTTTCACTGCATATTCATTTACTACAAAATTAGAAAATTAGAATAGTAATTATTTGTTCAGTCTGGTTTATAGTCGCCTGTTTAACTTTTAATCCGACGATTGTTTACTTTTTAAACACTATTTATTTTAATTCCAAATAACTATCGTTACATTGTTATTACGTATAATATATGTATACTGTACACACCGTATAATGTATAGTAATTTTATTCTGCACAACCATTAAAACCATTAAAACCATTAAACGTCATTGTTCTTGAAACTTATAAAAGACAATCATGTTTTTATGAAACATTTGATGGAATATAATATTATATATACCTACTGAACTTTATTCATATACCCACGTTGAATACAAATACCTATTTTCCTTCAAATTTAAACTGATAATTAAAATTAAATTAGAATTAAATCAAATTATATTTAACCATACCTATTCAATTATACTGGAACTTGTTATTCGAACTTGAATAGCCAACTGCATAAAAATAAATACCTAGTACACACTAAATTACTTTTTTTATTTCTGAGAAAAAATTATATTAACTTAATTAATTAACTATATTATGAATAATTTATGGTAAAACAATAATAACCAATGGGTAGGTACTATAAACTGTTGTAATTTACCATTTTTACAACTATTATACCACCTAGGTACCTATTATAAATAACATAAAATATAAAATAATAAATAACTAAACCCGTATAATGTAGGTAGTAAAATTTAAAAACGGAAATAATTTTGAAGCCTAGCTATAAATAATAAATAATTAAAACATATAAGTAGGTAATCAGGTATTTTATGATACGTGTATAAATAAGTTTTTGCCTTTTAAAGTAGGGGGTCAAAAATCTATTTCAACTTTCAAGCGAATATATCTTTTATAGAAAAATGTACACGACCAATCCATTGTGACTCCATGATTTTTTTTTTATGTTTTTAAATTCCGAACTGCTCTTTGTCCACGTTTACGGACGTTGTCAAACAGATCACGTGCTTAGGGTAAAATTGCACGAGCTACACACACGATAATTCCCACAACTGAATTCTCATTGGCATAATGTCCACGATTGTTTTCTCCGCTCATTACAATCAAGACAAACCCAAAGTGAACGAGATATCTGTGTACTTTATTCTTCTTTTTTTTAATATTCCAACGTAGCTTTATGATCAGTATACAATACATACCCTTTTCACATGAGACTGGATAGTAAATAGCTTTATAACAAAAGGCATTTTTTGGAATAATTTTACGATACATAACCCGCCTGCAGCTCTGTACTACGAATCTACAGTTTGATGTGAAAACTAATTTTTTTCAAACGAAAATATTCTGAAAACAATATTTAAAATGGTCTATGATGTATGTAGACGACCCCGACGGTCGACGATTAATAATTAATAATTATCGAATTGTAAAAAATTGTAATTTTCGAACATATTACAAAAAGAAATGTTTCCATTTGAAATGCTTTTGATGCGTGGATTGGGTATTTTAAGTCTGCGAGTAATCGACAAATGACAATTATATTATATTTTATCAACTTCTTAAGAAATACATTTCTTAATAGTTAAATATATAATTGGTACTCGTTAATATAAACCAAAGTAGGTGCTCTATGGCAGGGATTAACCATTATATTTTTATCGTTTTCAGTTTCGTTTTGGTTTTTAAAAAATAATTATTATTGAGGTTTTGTTTTAATTCCTAAATCTTAAAAATATGAAATTTAGGTTACAATTAATCCGATAATTCCAGTTTTAACAGGTTACAAATAAATATTTTTTAAATTCAAATTTTAAGTGGTCGTAGACTGTAGTTACTGCTGTACTTGATGGTCTTGATGTGTGTGCGTCTTTATGTTACAAAATGTTGTTTATGGTGAGCCATAATTTTTTTAATAACTATTACCAATGAAATAATAATTTAAGTACAAGTACAATAGGTAAGGTACAATAATATTATAATAACACAATAATTATTTATTATTATTATTTTAATATTGTTTTTAATAATACATTATAAACGCGATCACAGACGTTGTCGCTAGTCATCAGTGCAAATTGTAGTAATATGTACCTAGGTACCAGAAATTTAATAATTATTGCAGTAGGTAATAGATTAATTCACAGATTATCACAGTAATATTATATTTTAATAAAGTGGTACAATAACTGGTAATACCTACGGGCGTAGACAGTTTGGGCAAATGTATTGTCATATAGGGCGAGTGTTCATTCCTCAAAAAATCCCTTAAGTCGAATAAGTATGATAAGTTTATCGGTAAATTAATTTATATATTGAAAAAATAAAGTCACATACAAAATACATAATAATATTATATAATTAATAATGAACTCTTCATTTTAAAAAGATAATGGTATATTAATATTGTTACCTATATTCAGTCAACATTAATAAAAATGTTTTAAGGTATTTTGCTATTCCTAAAACAAAATCTTAACGATATACATGATAAAAAAGGTGGGTAAGTGGATTTCGCTCTGCTGTACAGTAGGTTACAAGTGGGTCACTGTATAATGGATGGTATTAAATTTGAATTCAATGATATAATATCATTGTATAAGAAAAACGATTCTGAGCGGAGACGGTATGTTAGTCTAGGTATAAGACATAATATTATATTAGGTACCTATAATAAATTCCAAATTAATCATATCATAATATGTATATAGGTACTTATAACGCGTTATACATCAACAAAAACCGTGGTTACTATCATAGATATATAATAGTATACTTTAGAAGTTTCAAGTACGAAATTATATTATACATCACAGCAAAATAACTAAAAATAATTATCCTAGGTTTTTAATATGTAATTTCGTCCAAATTTGTACTTAAAATGACTATAAAAATAGACTGCGTAAATGTATTTTTTAGATTTTTTGGTAACAGTATTAATTACTTACGTGGAATCTTGTTTTAAATTTTCAATTCTTAGATACAAAAATTGAACATTTTATAAATTTTTAACTACAAAATAATTTTTCAAATTAAAATTTGATAAATTTTGTCCAAATTTGATCTTTAAATGCTTATAAAAAAAAATTGTGCCTATGTATTTTTAATATTTTTCAACTGATATTGTAACAATATATCAGGAGCTTTGTATTAAATTTATACACTTTTTGGCCCAACAGATAAAACTTTATTGATATTTATAGAAAAAAAAAACTAAAAAAATTGAAAACTTACAATGTCCGTAAACAGCTCAAAAAGAGTCAAATTATTTTAAAAATTTTATCGTATATATAAAATGCTAATATTAACATTCAGTGAAATTTTCAAGTTTCTACAGTCACTCGTTTTTTAATTACAACAAAATAAGAAAATTGTTACGTAAGAAATCGAGTGAATATCAAATGTTGTAAAAATATGAATTTCAAACGCCCATAAAAATTTAATTTGAGTTTCTTATATAGATATTTTTTGTTTGATAAAGGTAGATAATATTATAAGGAATCTTGTATTACATTTTCATATCTTAGATTTAAAAAGAAAAATTTTTATGAATTTATAACTCGAAATAATTTGCAAATTTTCGTGATTTTTCCATATTTTGTCATTTTTTGAACTTTAAATGCTTATAAAAAAAAACTGTGACTAACGATTTTTAATATTTTTCATCTGCCTTTGAAACAATATACTAGGAGCCTTCTATTAAATTTTCAAGCTTTTTTATCCAACAAATAAAATTTTATTGATATTTTTAGAAAAAAAACTAAAAAAAAATGAAAACTGACAATGTCCGTAAAGAGCTCAAAATAAGTCAAAATATTTTGAAAATTTTATCGTGTATAGAAAATGGAAATGTAAACATTC
>NC_042493.1:57029735-57053978 GCF_005508785.2 Acyrthosiphon pisum
ATATATAACCAACAAAACAGAAAAAAAATAGAACTTTAAAAATTAGGTTCTGGTTTTGGTTTGGTTTTTTGAACATGAAAAATTAATATGAACATGGTTCATAATTAACACAAGGTTTCCGGTTTTATTACCGGTTATTTTTGGTCCGCGGGTTACAGTCCCTGCTCTATGTTCTATACAATATAATAGACAAATCTATTATAGAAGGATCCATAATATGGCCATACTATTTCATATTGTATACCTACCTACTTATATTAGAAGAAATTATGTTGTTCATAGGCACATAGTACATTTTCAAATAAGGATTCGGTAACGATTACTTTTCGATAAAGTAGTCAGAAATTTGATCTAACGTCAGAAGATGTTTGTATTATATTAGCTATACAATAGTTGTAATCTCTTGCAGTGTATCATATTTCAGTTTCTAATTTCGTTGTTAATGTCCCCCTGGAGTGTACTAATCAATATCTATAGTGACTATGAAGAGTATAGAAAGTTAATAGAAAGTCGAGATTTGCCAACTTCGGTGGTAACATATTTTATATTAGAACCTATACCTTAAATATCTATAACTACAGCTGATGACAAAGATCAGATTTCTTGGAATAGATTCATTTTTTCGGCATAATATTATATTATTTGAATGTTGGAAAATGGAGTAAGAAAGAACCACTGGGTTAAGTTTGTATCCGTACTTCCGAAAAAATTGTCTGATTGTCATCGATCGCAATATATAGGTTTATATAAAGATTATGAGATAAAACGAATTAGAATTTATGTGTTCAAATATTTAAATCTCAGATGCCAGTATTATTAGTAATTATTTACTAATCAATAACAATATATTATTAATTAATATAAAAATTAAAAAAATTAATATATTGTCTTAATAAGTATTATTTTTATGAATAAAATTATGAAATAACATATATCTGAAATGTAATTGTGACAATGATCTCATGTTTTCTAACTTAAATGAATTTACCGTGGGTGTTATATTAAAGCTGACAGTAAGCTTGGATTTCTTAAACTCTACATATATTGATATGTATCAAAATTAAAATTTAAGCTTTCGGGCCTTGTTTTTATGGACTTACCTATATTACATTTTATTATTAACCAATATTAAGTTACAAAGTTAATATTAATTAAAATTAATATTTTAATAGATGTTATTTATCTAGTCATTTTTAACTAAACCTCTCCAGCTTAATATATATTGATAAATTCGATAACCTCAATATGTAATTTATTTCGATAAATTGATGGGTATAATTATATAAATAGCTATATAATCATTGGCTATTCATTGTATAAATATAATTTTAAAATAATAATATATTGTAATAAATTATGTAAAATATAAAATACATAATATCATACACTAAGACGTGAAAAAAAATAGAAGAAGTAATATATTTTTGTAGTACTATTTTTAGTATAATATGTAAATATGTAACGAATTTTAAATAATATGTTGGAGTCCTCTAATAATGCCCCTGACCTACTAACCTAATTATACCAGGTCGAAAATGTAAACTACGTACTTCACAATTCATAAGAACAAAACCCAAATATAAAGTTATATCTTATCTTATTTTATAACCATTTAAAATTGATTAAAAAAAAAAAATTTATCATTGAAATGATAGCTTACGGTGAATTACATTTTGTTACTACGAATTGGCCAACAAAATATTATCACAACTGCAATGAGTGACACCGACACGCGACCAATAACAACTTTGACGAGATTCTTGCTGTAAGAAGCCATTCGGTATTTGTAGAGATTTTGTATTATAAATATAATATAATAATATATTAATATGTAATGGATATATCCTATAGAATTGAAAAAAGTACCTGTACAATAATTATATGTCTGCAATACAAATTTATCACGAGAAGTTTGGTCATCTGATAATGGGTCATGAATTCGTGAACGCGGTTAAAGAGAAACAAAATTAAATATACGTGGCCAGTACAACCGTCTGTAAATACCTATTACAGATTATAAAAATTACAATCTATAAAAATATTGGTTTTTCCATCTTCAATGATTAACAACATATCTCCTTTTTTTATTTTGTCAAAAACAAAACAGGGCCTTGCACCCAAATTAACCAAAACCCGTAACACCCTTAAAAATTTAAACACCCAAAACCCATATAACCCAAATTGTTCTATTTAAAACCACCTGAATTAACTAAAACCTGAATAAAACATTCTGGTTAATCCGAAACATTTTTGTGTGATATATGAATATATGATACATCATTTTGTATATATTTTATGTGGTTATTTCGATTTTGTAGTTAACTATTTGTTTAATTATAGCAATATTATAATTTTCCTAAACAATTAAAAATTAAATTTAAGGAAAATACATAATAAAATATAACTATAAAAAATTTTGTTTTTCTGAACTACTAAACACCCGTATTAAACAATATTAAGCTGAATAATAACGGCTATTAACCAAAACATTTGTTTAAATATATGCAGCACCCAAAACCCAATACCTGAATAAATCATTCGGGTGCAAAGCCCTGGAAAAAAATAGATACTTACTCAATACTCATTCCAATTTCGATCATCGCATTTTTCGTTATAATTTAGATTCATTAATAGTTAAGGAACCACTTAACTAACTTTTAAACTTCACACGTTTATAAATACCATAACATTAAAAAGATATAAAATCAAAATAACTATATTATAATATAATTATATATTCATTATTATATATAACTAATATATAATAACAAAGGTAGATTATCAATTATAAATCAAAATATCATAGTCCATGATATACTTTATATATTCTTAAGTTGTACTACTTGCTGCTCAAATTAAATAAATTGGTTGACGGTTGTACGTATAGGTACTAACTAGGTATTTTGATAAAATAATTTCTACGTAATTTAAATGTCATGATTAATATTTAGTAATAAATGGTAACTTATTAGTGATCGTCTTATTTCAACATGCTCTAGCTATGATGACCATCAACCACAATATAATAATATCTGTCTATATTATAGTCAAATTAATTCAAGTCTATAATAAAATACATTAATAAAAATAACAATAATATAATAAAATATTGTTCACATATTTAACTAATTACTTTGTGGAAGAAATTACATTCCATCACAATTTATTTAATATTACAAATATTAGTTACTACTTACTATACTGACCATTATGACGTAGGTGACTACTAAACTATAGTGCATATACGTGAGTATATTATAAACGTAAATGCATATTTTCTCTTATTTTAACTATTTATTGGTTTTTTTTTTTTTAATCTAGTGATCACAATCATACTGCAGATATTTTTTTTAGGTGAACCTTGCCAATTATGTCAACAGTAATTTTCCTTTTATTTTCGAAGACAAATTATTTGTTGGTTATTATTGTAGATTGTGCTATTAAGTATTACTTATAATTGTCAATGAACAAAAACGCGGATATAAAAATAGATAAGAATATTAGGTATAACGTACACCTACTACTACTACTAGCTACTACTACTACTACTACTACTACTACTAATAATAATAATAATAATATATTTTTTATTTGACTTTAAAAAAGTATACAGCTTAAAGTTTTAAATAACAATTTATAGTTCAAAAAGTTTTTTTACACATAATTATTATGAGCCCTATCCTATACTGAGGTGGAATAATGGAAGAGTACCTACTATACCTATTCTAAAAAATTCAAATTAAGATACTCAAATATAAATTGTACAAAGAAGAGAAAAACAAAACAAGGTTTTAGGTATATAGATATAAGCGGATTTGTGTACTTATTTAATGGGTGGTGGTTAATTTTGACCAAATAATTAATATTCCATTTGAGTGGCCATCATTTTAGCTACCGTTTGGGCAAATAAAATTATATTTACCTGCGTAAGGTAAAAACCTATTGACTTTGATGCGAACGTTTTTAAAAATATAGTGTTCATGATTAATTATTTCTATTAAAAATATAGTGTTCATGATTAATTATTTCTATTAAATATATTTGTATTACATTTCACGAACAAAAATTGTATTTCACTTAGGTACTTACTTAAGACTGATAAAAAAAAAATGTAAAATAATGAATGTCTATAAATGGCTCAAAAAGAGCTAAAATATTCAAATAATATTTTCATGTCTTAAAAATGCATTCAGAAACATAGTATGTTGACAACTATTTTTAATCTATATGATTATTCATTTTTTAATTACAACAAAAGTAAAAGTTTTCGATTTTTTCTTCCATTACTTGGAAATGTACAAGAAAATATACACTTTTGACGTCGTAGTTAATGGTTGGAGCATTTTTTCTACTGTAAAAAGTGTCTGCACTCTACAGACATCATTGTCAAACCAATACATTCACCGCTCCAATAAACTCAAATCTTATAAACAGGTAGAAAAAAAGAAACAATTGCTATACCTAATTAATACATATTTTATAGTAACGCATTAATTTTCATAAATAACAAATTTACTTATTTAATTTCGTTTTACTAAGTATTCCATGCCTATACTTTTAAACATACCCAACTTAATCTCCCCAGTTGAATGAACCGAATGAATAGCTACTTGGTATATACTTTTTAAATTAATAATTAACTGGTGGCAATTTGACTTTAGCCGCACCACTATTTATAATTCTAATATCATGAACTATAATTTTACACTGAAAATATTTTATTATTATTATTATTATTGAGTAGGTACCTACGTAATGATTAATTTTTATTGAGTTAAATTATAAAATATTTCATAATAGACTAGATTTTCTGACTTGCCGAGCCAAACTTTTGAGTAGATACATCGCAGCGTCACAACTAGGGTTTGGATACGTCCCGATTTGGCGGGACATTTCCGATTTTTAATATACTTGCCCCGCGTCTCGCTTCAATTTTTAGCGGGACCCGTATGTCACGATTTTCTTGCGGTTTTTTAATTTTTGTCCTGTTTCCCGTCTTACAAGCCAGCGGGACAAGAAAGTCCCGATTTTTTTACTACTACTTGGAGCATAATATTTGTAGCATCTAACATTAAAACAATATTTATTTGTTTTTAGATTTTATAACTACTTTTTAAAGATTATAGATTATAGGAAATACCTGCGTTCGGCTATTGAAAAAAATAAGATGATCTGAAAAATATCAGTAGTATTAATTTTAGAATAATCATATTTTTTGTTAATTTCTTTACTTTATTAAAGATATCTATTTATAATTTATTTATATTTTTTAATGCCCCGATTCCCGCTTTTTAATAAAGCGGGACGTCAATATCCCATTTTTTTTGCAATATTACATTTCAAAAAATGTTGTGTACTTGTGTCTCACGAGTTCAAAAAAAAAACCCCAACCCTAGTCACAACATATTATATTGATAATAATTATTATTACCTATGTACCTACCTATATAGTGTTCAAATCGTATAAGTTTCCTATAACAATCATGTCACGTTATGTAATTCTTGGAAGTAGGTACCTACGCGGTCGTGCGGTGTATACTGATAATATAATATAATATTTATATATTATTCGCCTTATAGTTTTCTTTCACCAAGCTTGACAAAATTATAGATCTAAAATTATCTTACGTCGAAGACCTTCTATTCATGCGTGTGCGTTATACAGGGTGATTCACCAAGCGTGACTCACCCTTGGAATTTTTAAATAGATAGGTATACTTAAAACCGTATTTTCAAATTCTTGAGATTTTTGTGTACTATTTAACGAGATACAAACTTGCGTTTTTTTTTAAATCAGTACCTACCTCTCATTTCTACTGTAAATTATTAAATGGATCTTTTTTCTAAAAAGGTGACATATTAAAATCAAAATTCAAACGAGTACCTAGTTTTTGAGATACCTATTTATTTAACTTTGTGTACTAAGAATAATAGGTACATAATAGTGAGTATGGAAGATATCGGGGCTGTGGGGATTTATACATTTTAGTAATCAATCTATTCACATTATACTTTGTAAAAATGGTCCAAGTATAAATTATAATAAATACAAGATCCAAATTAAAGTGCATTAACATTTTCAAAACAATTATCCACTATCAGTTTACAGTAAACAGTTTTCAAAAAACAGAATTTTGTATCACCGCGGGATATTCACCTTAAGAAGTACAAACAGTTTCAAGAATTTTCAAATAATATGGTCTCTAAATATATTTCAAAAATTCAAAAAAAAAAAATTAAGAAAAAAAATTTATGTTCAGCATATTTGGCGAATCACCCTGTATAGAAGTAGAGAACTCGTCACGTGCAAGATACTGTATAAAGGCATCGTCCTGGGTGGTAACATTTTTATAATATGCAATTTGTATTACCTATAGTCTATAAATTATATTTCAGCTATGATGTGAATTGATAACTGCGGTTGCCCACCTACATAATATACTAGAAGTAGCTTGTTATTACTATTATTACTTTATTAGTATTAGCACACAGTTACAAGTGGTTACTATATATAAACAATATGCAAACGTGTTGGACGAGAGGAGTATCTATACAATAGTGAGTACTGAGTGCCTAAATAGGTACTTAACCAAACATATAAATGCCGACGAGTTATAATAGTTTAATATATTATTTGCTGTAGCTGAAGTATACGATTATTATACGATTTTGTATTAAATCCAATGCACCTACACGGCTACACGTACTAGCTACTTGAGTATGTTACGTCCGCAATAATGTAATATAGGAACTATACTATTATAGTATTACATGCGGCTATTTATATACGTCCGCAACGCCATACATACCACATATACGTAGGTATTAATTTATATTAATATTTACCAATCAGTTTTAATATAGACCGTCTAACGGGTTACTAAGGACCAGGGACGGAAACAAGGTTTTGGTTAAAAACCGTAACCAGAGCGGGAGCAATAAAACAAGAGAGCGGTTACCGAGGCCGAGATTGAAACCGATGATTATTTGACGGTAACCAAGAAACCATATTTTTTTTGCTTATAGTGGTTAATTGGTTTTTGGTTATACCAAACGATTAATGATTCTTACGTAATTTAGGAATATCCGAACATAGTAGGTATAACGAGCGTCGATATTCTATGAATATAACGGTTAGACTTACAATTCTCTATATAATAAATAATAATTGAATTCTACTAATTATAATATTATTAAAATAAATAAATAAATAAATAACTAATAATATGCAGGTAGGTACTAGGTAAATTATGATTTAAAATTTCTCAGGATATTAATTAATGATTAATTTTATTGTGATTAGGGATAAGTAATTTACTAGCTTGATTAAATATTTCAATACTTATTAGTTATTAGTTATTACTATATTTTAGTGTCAGGCGGCGACCAGTCGTCGTAACTCATATAAATTAGGAAAAATCATAGATTTAGGTATTATATAAATTAAATATAGCTCGTATACACTATACCTACCTAGGTATATTTAATTAATTATTGTTTCATGATTCTGAAATGTGGTATTAAAGTTACTGTATGGCATAATATATAATATTACGTGGTGTTAAACTTGGGAAAATCGTATAACAGTTTTATAAAATCAAATTTTTGACCATTAAGTGTTATTATTAATAAAAAAAATCAAGTTTTTAATGGAGCTATATTAGACGTATAAAACATACTTACTTGGTATCTTCCTAATATATCACTATAATAAGCACAATATAAAATTATTTAATTTTATTTAAACATGTTTTTGTATACATTTTTGAATGCACCTACTTAGATGGTTAGGTTAGATACCGATAAGTGTGCTATCACGCAAAACATGAAAAATAAAATCTATTTTTGCTTCTAAGTTTACCAGTTCGATGGTAGTACATTTTTTAGTTTCAAATGAAAAAGCCAAACATGCAGAATAATAAATAAATATAAATAACAAAAAGATTTAAAACTTGTAGGTACAAATTATAATTTACACAACATTTTTAGTGTTTCCTGTCTAGAAACTTAATTCAAAAAGGGATATTTTTCTTCACGTGGTGCATGGTAGGCCTCATTATTTACGGACCACGCAGGTAGGTACAGCAGGTGCATATATGCATTATATAATATATTCATAGTTTTTCGAGTGAATATTTCAGCATTCGAAAGACTACCTACACTAAGTTTGCTACATATTATATTATTATTTACTATTACAGTATGCAAGGTTTGTATCACTTTTCAAACAATTGAAATATTCATAAAAAAGACTCGTAAACCAAACTTATTATATACTTACCTGACTACCTGGCTACATTATAGTATTAAGTAAATTACATTATCATATAAAACATAACAAGTATTAAGTAATAACTAATAATATATCATGGTATGTACCTACTTACATAGTAGATAAAGATATAAAGTTACCTTGAATTAAATTTTACTATTATCGTTTAATGTGATGACGTGATACTGCAATATTGAATAATGTGAATTATAATAGAAGCAACTAGAAAACCTGATTCCAAATCGCTTTCGTGAAAATTGGCTATTCCAACGATTGATCAGATCTAAGTACCTACCACCAGTGCCGGATTTAAGGTTGTGGGGGCCCCAGGGCCCACACAAGATTGAAATATAAGAATTTTTAGTTGATCTACATGCTTCAAAACTTTAAAATTATATTAATGAGAGTTATTCTCTAAAATAAACTGTGCTTATGTATTTCATAGAATTTTTGGTAACAGAATTAAATATTTACGTGGAATCTTGTTTTAAATTTTCAATCCTTAGATATAAAAGTTGAACATTTTATAAATTTTTAACTACAAAATAATTATTCAATTTTAAATTTGATAAATTTTGACAAAATTTCAACTTCAAATGCTTATAAAAAATAATTGTGCCTATGTATTTTTAATATTTTTCAACTGCTATTGTAACAATGTATCAGGAGCCTTGTATTAATTTTTTACACTTTTTAGCCCAATAGATAAAACTTAATTGATATTTATAAAAAAAAAAACTAAAAAAATTGAAAACTTACAATGTCCGTAAACAGCTCAAAAAGAGTCAAATTATTTTCAACATTTTATTATATATAGTAAATGCTAATATAAACATTCAGTGAAATTTTCAAGTATCTACAGTCATTCGTTTTTTAATTACAATAAAATAAGAAAATCGTCACATGAGAAATCGAGCGAATATCAAATGTTGTAAAAATATGAATTTCAAACGCTCATAAAAATTTAATTTGACTTTCTTGTAGACAAAATGTTATGTATCTACAGTCATTCGTTTTAAAGTTACACCAAAAACCAAAATCAATTTTCTCGAGAACAGATTTTGCGTAAAAATTCCCGTTTTTCCTTAATTTTTCTTTTGTTTTTCACGGCGCTTTTGAAAACTATTAGAAAAATTTCACTTTTGACCCCCCAAAGTACCAACTAGATTCACTTTCCTATCAGAAAAGGTACTGTTGAAGAAAATCCAAGCATTTTTACTGTCCTATAAGGTGATGACAGACACAAAAATAAAAAAAAAAAATAAAAAAACACACATCATTGTAAAATCAATACATTCATCATTCCACTCAGAATCTAAAATAAAATACTAAAGAAATATAATGTACAAGTTATTTATAATAAACACACTTTTCTTGACTTCTTAATAGAAAATTGTTTGATGGCAACTTCAAAGTCCAAGGACCTAAGTACATCACTTTCGATACTTTAAATGGTTAAGTTGTTGTTTAGACGATTTTATGTCATTGTAGTTCTCAATCTATATTTATAAGTTTCATTTTTGAAAACGAGCGTTCTCCACTACTGTTTGCCACCATTAACACCAAGTACATACGCAGAGCAATGTCTACATTAATTGGAAAGGTAACTTTTAAATTGTCTTCGCATAGGTAGTATCCTGAACAAAAATAATTCCCACGATTCTTCTTTTCTACAATCTTTTTGACGTAAATTAACCAAACTATTAAACTGCAGTAATTCGTCCCCTAAAGTTGATTCCAAATCTTCAGAATATATATTGACCAGATTTGTGGCAGACAATAATAATTTCAAACTTAATTAATTTTCAAACTTAAAAAAAAAATAGGAAAAAAAAAAAAGGTAATCATTTTGTGGGGGCCCCGGGGCCTGGGCCCCGTGCCCCCCCCCCCTATATCCGGCCCAGCCTACCACTATGCAGTTCTAGCGACAAATTTAAGCAAAGAAAAAAGTTGAAAAATTAGGTATATAGTAAAATATCGCGTACCTACTACAAAATATATTACGTATTCAAAAATCTGCCACCTGAAATACTTCCGTGACATAATATTATGTAGGTACCCACTATTTGTTTCACTCTACGTTTGAGATAATAAATTAGAATCAAATACCAATGATCATTAGAATATTGTTTTATTATTGTTCATAATTTTATGAATTTTATTACATTCAATATATTATTTAAACAAGTTGGTGTCTTTTGTACCAGCCGTTTCCTATGAACTATTTAGTATGTACAATAATATCTGTAATATACATTGTACATTTCAATATTCCTTATAATATTATGTAGTTTGAAAAACGTATTGTATGATAATGTCGTTATGGGGATTCCACCCGGTGATTTTTAATCTTTGTCTAACACACGCGCAACATAGTATTTTAGACGTGTTTTTTGCCAAAAATACCATTTGATCGAATGAAGCGATAAGAATTCTGAAAACAGATTTGAATTTATCGTCAAGTATACTTGAAATTGACTTTCCCGAATTTTTGTTATTTTCCCCCAAGTTCTAGAAAAAGTCATATTAAAAAAGAGTATTTAAACATTTTTATATTTCAATTTTTGGAGAAGCTAAAATCAAAATTGTGGGAAAGTGATTGCAAGAAGATTTGATGATAAATTCAAATTTGTTTTTATAATTCTAATCGCTTCATTAGATAAATTAGTATGTTTGGCAAAGAATCCGTCTAAAATCCTATGTCGCGCGTGTGTTAGACAAAAACAGAAAATCACGGTATGAAATCACCTTAACTCGTAATGTCAATAGCTATTATTATTACGTATTTAAAATAATATTTTTGAAGCATATAACATAGGCACAAACTTATATTTTGTAATTTAAGTTTAAAAGGTTTTTGCTGTTTTCGGTATATTTCGTCACAATACTATCGGTTGTAAATATGAATTACGAGAGCTTTATAAATAGTAATCAGTAATCACATTATATATTTATGTTGGTATTAACTTATAATAATTGTTTATTTCTAATTCAACGATTTGTTGATTTCTGAAGGTTTTCTTCCGTTTTCAAACCCGATGATTCAAACGATTTCCCGGAAAATAGCATCTTATCTACCTATACATTATTTTTGTGTGTTTTTGCAAGTGTATGTTTCTAAATAGGTACAAAGGTATTAAAATATGATATGATAAATTATAATTTTAATATTACTAAATAGGTACATATTTATTCTTGTGTTAAATGTTATTTGGAGGTTGAACTGTTTACATATAAATACACTTATACACCCCCCCCCCCTTTGCAGGCACGGACCCAGAGCAAAGATTTGGGCGGGGCAACAAGTTGTTTATAACACAAATACAATATTACAATATACACTTTATTCTAAATTACATTTTTTTCCCAATATTAGTATAATATTGATGAAATGAATCAATTAATAATTATATTATATTAAATGACAAAATCTAAAACATCTTTTCATATTGTCGCTTTTTCTAAAACGGTCAATTATTATTTATTAAGTCAATGTTCATGTAAATTCCTCTATGAAAATTGGAAAACTAATATGTCTGGGGGGCTGGGCCCCAAGGCCCCCCTGGATCCGTCCCTACCTCTTTGACTACGCCCATGTACAGACAAGTAATAATTATTTATACCTATGTTTATTTCATACATAGGTACGAAAAATATCCACAATAAATTAAGATAATAACCATAAACAGGATGTTGATGACTTTTGCACTTACTTCCTTCAATCCTATACAATGCTAAAAACTTTATTCACACCTTCCTTATTCAGAATATATAAATACGATTTGTAATTTTTAGTTGTAATTATTTTTTTTTATTTTTACTTACTTAATTAATTAATATAATATGAATTTATTTTTTTGTAATTTTTGTAAATTATTGGTAATTTGTCTAATAAAATTTAGATTTCAAAGAAAACTTTTACATCAAACTGTAGCTATACCTACCATTTTTTAATTTTGTAAATTATAATTAATGAATCTATACACACTGCACTTACAATAATAATTATTCAATATACGTATTGTAAGTTAGTGTAATATCTTTGAAAGTGTTCAGGTCATAAACATTCTATCTTTAATCATATAAGTTGTTTCATAAAAATGGATAAAACGATGAATAGTAGGCAAGTCATAATAAATAATTCAAAGTAAGGTATCTATCCCATTGGAGGATATTTGGGCGTTTGTGGGGCTAAGCCCTCTAAATACGTAGGCACAAACAGATAAATTATCCTTCCTCAAACATACTAAGTAGTAACTTGCAATTAAAATATTGTTGAATAAAAATAAGTATCTTTAGATACAAATGTACAATTTTACAAAAAAAATCAGTGATTAACAAAGTTTTCATCCATCTATTTTTCTTATCTCTTTTTTAGGTAATATTTGCTAATAAATACTTATACAAATATACAATAATCATTTCACACCTGTCACGCTGGTATATGATATAGGAAGAGGACATGCGTTACCTATCTAAAATAAATCACTCTTTGGTTTTTCATGGTGTTTAAGGTGAGATGATTTTTACTAACACTGAGAGAGGCTTTGATATGCAGTAAATCATTTTTAATATAAGCCAACTCGAAAAGTATTGAAAATATCCGCCTATAAGTACCTATGGTAGAAACAACAATAGAATATTAAATAATAACAATAATTAGTAAAAAGTTAGTTTCGGCGGACTTGTACAGAGACAAAATTATCATAGGTGTTAGATGTACTTTAGAAGTCACAGAGTAATATCACAGATTATATAAAATAATAATAATATAATATAATATAATTGTTTATATAATCTGTGGTAATATACTAATATTAGATATAGTATGTACCAACTAGGTACCTACCTATATAAATACCTTATAGGTATAGCAATATTAAATATAGTGGCCACTGTACAATAAATTATAAAATATGTTATAATAAGTAAAAACAGTCATTTTTAATAATTATAATTTATAATATTATTCTATCTTGAATTCCTGAACCAATTGGACAAGGAAACCGATACTCGGATACAAAATTTTGACCACCGTTCGAGTCGCGCACTTTCATAAAATTATTTTTCCTGATAACAGACGTTTTTACACACGGTCTTAGATTATTTACATAATACGTCGTAACATTATTACTGTTATCGGCTTATCGCCGTTATTATCATTTTATATTTATCATGCGAACGTGAGTCCGCCACTACAACAACTGCAGACTCACTCAATAATATTATTATATATTATCAGTCTATTATTAATTAAATAATCGTAATAGTAATAGTAATAATAATAATTGTTCTGTTGTTACTACTTACTATTATTACATGTTATTGTCGGTAGTCACCACTCACCAGTCTGTACGCACGTACAGAAGAGATGTGTCTGTCTCGACGTTATTATTACTTTTACTCTGTGTTATTACGTATCGACGACGGTCTGTGGATTAAACGATTCTTCAGCGGCTCTACACCAGCTATACGACGCGATTAAGATAATGTTGTTCGACGACTGAAATGACTTAGAAAATTGACTGAATTGTCGATAAATCCAGTTTGTCTGAAAGAGAGTCTTCGTTTCGTTAACATTTGTCACAGGACAAGTTGTGACAAAGTACCGTGGACTACCGTTTTGTAGGTAGGTAGGTGTAAAAACCGTCCAATATCATAATGATTTTGACGTCTATATTTTGATCATAGCACCTAATTTTAATCCCACCTCGTCGTAGTGGTGCTTTTTTCCTTTATAATACCTACTTTATATTGACTGTGGATTGTAATTATTATTAATGATTATTACTTATATCATATAATAATATGTCCAATTTTCCAATACAATTTAGTTCTAAATTTAATATTGGTATCTCGATGATGCGTTCATTTTTCAAAGAAATTTTCTTATAGCAAAATGCAGGCTTTTGAGTAGCAGTAATTGTATTACCTATATTAATATTATAATATTATGCGACTGTAAGATAATGTTCACTCAACTTTTGAACAATTCTTTTGTGTTGATATATTACTTTCTTGTTATGATCAAATTTATTAATTTTAAATGTTACTTTAATTATGCCTACTTAAACATATGTTTTAGAATTCCATTCAAAATGATTTCAAAGGAAATAATATTTGTATACACAACTTGTGCAATAGTTGTTCTATTCACTGCCGTGTATTTATATTATAGAAATATATACAGCTACTGGAAAAAATTGGGAGTGTATCACTTGGAACCAACTTTTTTTTTTTGGTAACGCAAAGGAACGTGTTCTTTTCAAAAAATCTTTCCATGAGTTTCATAGAGACATGTATTTCAAGTTCAAAGGACATAGATATGCTGGTTTGTATTCCATTTAACTGTGAATTACTTTATTTTTGTTTAATTACTTATTTATAAAAACATAAAGTATTGTAAATTATGACATACCGTGAATTCCACTTAATGTGATTTATGGAATCAACTGTTTATTGGAATCAAAAATTAGTCACTAACCAAATATTATATTTCTAATGTTAAATTGACCTCTTATTAGAATCACTCTGTACCAAATAATTTCAACACTTTAATTAACAATTTTTATTCATTTAATGTTTTTAAAACTAATTGAGTTGAATGATCAACATCTGGTATACAATTAAATTGTATTTTTGAAGCATTACATTACACCAGTGTATTGTTCTATGTTGTATGGTTCACTTGTTCAGGATAGTTGTTGTATAGTTTGCGTTGTTCAAATTTTTTTCTAACATATCAGACAATCAAAATGATTTATTAATAATAGAAAAAAATATTTACTTATTTATTTGGAAATATTAGAAAAATGTATTGTTTTATTAATATAGTTTTTATTTTATTTCAACTATACATATTAATAAAGTTTTGTGACAAAAAAAAAAAATTATTTACTGAATGCTATGATTAATAGGATCAAAATTACCTGCACTAAAGTGATCACATTAAGCGGAACTCACTGTATTATATTAACTTACCATTGTACACGAGTACATGACAATATGACATAGGTATGTAAAATGTCAAACTCCTATAAAAAAATAATTTTTTTCTTTGATTTTAGGATATTATCTTGGTCGCCGAGCATCTTTGGTTATCCTTGACCCAGAAATAATCAAATGTATCATGATTAAAGATTTTAATCATTTTACGGACCGTCAAACAATGAGATTTCGAACATCTGAATATATTACTGAAATGTTGATTAATCTTAAAGGTTCTAAATGGAAACGAATGAGAGGTCAATTAACGCCAGCATTTACTTCAGGCAAACTTAGAACTATGGAGCATCTTGTAGATGTTTGTTGTAATAATATGAGTGACTTTCTAAATGAAAATATTAAAAGCGGTAATTATAAAAATAAAATTTGTCATAATTTGTTCTTATAAAATACAAAGGTTTGATTGATTACTTCTATTTTTGTGTTTTAAATGATTATAGCAATTTAACACGTTCACCGCCACGTGTCACATATGTGAGACATGGGGTGTCTTTAAAAAAACCCATGTCATACATAATATGTGACACTCGGAATATGATTTTCAATTATTTATCGTGGGCTTGGGTTTCTTCAAACAATTAATATCACAGCATAATGGTTTTATTAAGCGCTACCTACGCCATCTAACGGTGTACGTGGTTTTTTTAGTGTCATGAGATAGCGAGATAATCGAAATAAATGTTACGTTTGGGTTTGTCCTAAGATTTTCAAAAAGGTCTTGGGCGGTGAACGTGTTAATGTGAAAATAAAAGTGTCTCGTTTTAGGTTATATGAGATTGTTTATTTTATTACATATATTTATTCTTTAAATATAGGTACCTATTAAGAGGACATAACAGGCATTTGTTATCTCCGTTTTACAAGTGCGTAACATGGCAAATTTACACACAGCAGATCACGTTCAACTTTGTTAGTTTAGAAATTAGAACGATTTGACTTATTATGAAACTTGATGATAAGAACAATATCTGTGTTTGTATGGGTGTTTTCTTACAATAATTCAGTTTTTAAGTGAGTTATGAGCATTTTTAATTTATGCTATATTATATACTCAAAACTTGCTAAATAATTGAACTATCATATAGAAACCCACATATAAACACAGATAATGTTCTTACCATCGATAGTTTCATAACAGGTCGATTCACTCTAATTTTTAAACTAACGAAACTAAACGTAATCTGCTGAGCATAAATTTGCTATGTTACGTAGTTGCAATATGGAGATAACAAATACCTGTGTTACGTCCTCTTAAAATAGCGAAATAGAATGATTACAATAGGGATTAAGAAATTATATTTCATGTTCCCAGATGTTTATGTGCTCTAATTAATATTTTATTAAAGTATTTAATTTGATAGCTTATTTAGTTAATGTGTTTAATGTTTATTATGTCTATATTATTAATTTATCCTGGTATTAAAAATAAAGCTTGAGCCGTTATAAATCTTTAGATTTGGTAATAGTAATAATATTGATTAACATCTGTGTTGATTTATTTATTTAGGGGAGTATATTCCAGGTCATTTATTCTGATAAATATTAACCATTTTCCTTTTAATATGCAATACAATTAATTTGATGTAAATTTGGTTTACAGAACAAGGTTATGATTTAGAAATGAAAGATTTTTTTGGCAAATTCACGTTGGATGTTATTGCAACTTGTGCATTTGGCGTGGAATCAAACTCATTGAAGGATGTAAATGGCGGTTTTGCAAGTCGTGTATCTAAATTTGCTAGCTTGAGTATCATGAAACGTCTAACCCTGTATATAGTACTACTCTTCATGCCTGGCATTGCTCGATTTGTTCCATTATCTTTTTTTAACATGGAAGTGATACAATTCTTAGCTAATGTGATCAAAGAAGCAAAGAAATGCAGAAAGTCTACGGGTCAAAAGTATGTACATTGTCATTTATACTTTTTAAATCTAAAACATGAATTTATTATAACTAAAGACCAGATTTAATAGATATTGCAACTCTAAATTGATATTAGGTAAATAAAATCTGATCAAATGTGTACACAAATTGGACTATTTTTTTCCTATTTAATTTTATATTGAAATTGTTTGCAATTTTGTATACTTCACATGATAAAATATACAAATTATTATATCATAGGAAATTTTACAATACCAATATAACTACAATGTAAATTTTCACATTTTAGTTTTTCTTATAGTAGAGAAACGTTCTATAGATATGCTAATATAGTAATATGATATTATTAATACATCAATAATAATAATTGATTGGCCAACGTATTCTAGGTCCCAATAGGAATAAAAATTTAAATATATCTTAGAAAAAAATGAAAGATATAAAACTGTTAAAACTTACTCTGAGATAATGGCAGAAATTCAAAATGTTAATTTAGATAAAACATTAATATTTATTAAATAAATTATTTAAAATATGCACCTATAACATGTGTAGATGTAGAAGTACTTTATCATTATATAAATATATTTTAAGTAACAGATGATACAATTTTCAAAAATAATTTAGATATGTATATAATTATAAATTATTCAGAAAACTAATATATTTTAATATTTAAATACTATATATAATTATAATTCTGTAATTTGTTTATGTCCTAATTTGTTATGTTATTTAAGTAAGTAATTAACAATTATATGTTTTATGATTTTTATTATGTAACTTTAATGTATTTTCCATTGCAATTTGAACATATTTATACCGAAATTTTGATATATCTGCATTGCCATTTTGACATATTTTTAACGTAATTAAAACTGGTTTTTAGTTATAACTAATTATTAATCATTCTTACTTGTAAAAAGTATTGTAATTTAATTACAATTAAAATCAATATAATTTTAAAATTCAGATTTTTTTATATTAATTAATGTACTTCAATATTAACTGTTATTATTAACTCTACTGCTCAAAATGTATAAAGTATTATAAATAAAATGCCTAACAAGTTTTACATCATAGTATGAAACACCAGTGTTTTAACTTATAATTAATTATTTATGTTTATAATTTATAAATGATAGAAAAACAATTAAAAATACATAAAATTATTTTCTCTTATATTTTTTTTTAAGGCGGAACGATTTCTTGCAGTTATTACTGGATAGTGAAACTGATTTAGATAAAAATGACAAAACCAAATCAAAAGAAGGTAAATACATTTTTAAGTTTTTACTAAATACTGTGTTTTATTAAAAAAAAAATAATAAATATCTATTACACCAACACAAAAAATGCTTCATATAATTATCAGAAAACTTATACCAACTACTAAAAATATGCGAATTTTGGTTGATTTCAGATGTTTTGACTGAAGCTCAAGTGGTTGCTCAATCTGTATTGTTTTTAATTGCTGGGTTTGAGACATCAAGTACATTGTTGACTTTCACATGTTATGAGTTGGCAATCAATCAAACCATACAGGATAAACTAAGAGAAGAAATATGTTCAGTCTTAAAACGATTCAATGGCAAATGCACTTATGAAGCCATGCAAGAAATGCCTTTATTAGACATGGTATTGATGGGTATGTATCATGCTAGTCGCTTGGATAAAATTGTAAACAGGAATCAAAATCAATATCATATCTATTTGGTGTATAAAAAAAAATAAATACTAATTTATATCTATTTAGAAACCTTGAGAATGCATCCACCTGTAGCACAATTAGAACGTGTAAGTACCCAAGACTATACGTTGCCTGATTCCAACTTATTACTGAAAAAAGGTATGACCGTTCAAATACCTGTCATTGGGTTACACTATGATCCAGAATATTATCCAGATCCTTATAAATTTGAACCATATCGATTTTCTCCAGAAGAGAAAGCTAAACGTTCGCATTATGTTTTTTTACCATTTGGAACTGGGCCAAGAAATTGTATTGGTATGTGTTTTATATAAGTGTGTCCATCAATACACCTATTAAAGTTGTAATAGCATTATGTTTTAAGTTCTTCTATATGTTTTATTAGGTCTACGATTTGCCTTGATGAGTACAAAGAGAGGAATGGTGCATCTCTTAAAAGATTTTTCAATTGATCTGAGTAAGGAAATGACTGTGCCTTATGAATACAGCAAGCATTCAATGTTGCTTAAGGCAAAGGATGGTATAAGGCTATCATTCAATAAATTGAGTGCATAAAAAAAAACGGTTTGGCCAACTACTTAACATTTAACAAATTATTGGGCTGTGTTAAATTTATTGGAAACTAAAGATAATAGTTTATTTCTCAGTTTTGTCTATTGCTATTGTAGATGTGACGTATTTATCCTTTTTTTAATTAAAATAGATATTATTTTTATATACTTATTACTGGTTTTAAATATTTTTTTGTTTATTTATATAATATGTTAAATTTTGTGTTACTTTAATATTGTTGAAGAGAGAACTGCGGTCCACAGTTAGAACTTCTTGTTTTTTCCTGTTATAAACTATTTTAGAGATTATTAACAATTCATATGAAATTATTAAAACTAATTGTTGATCTTTTTGTTGACTTTTTGTATCAATTCACTGCTAAATTTAGTTAAGTTTATATATTACTAATATCTTTAACATTAGTAATGAAAATTCAACCAATTTTGAATGAAAGAAATATTTTTTTTTAAACTATAACTTCTATTTAAAAAAGGTGGGTAAGTGGATTTTGCTCTGCTATACAGGTTTCAAGTGGGTCACTATATAATGGATAGTATTACATTTTAATTCAATGATATAATATCATTGTATAAGATAAATGATTCTGAGCGGTGATGGTATGTCAGTGTGGATATATTATGGATTTATATTATATTTATATTGTTATTACTTATTATTAATACGGTAGCCGGTAAGTTGAATTAATATTATAAAATTAAAACAAAATAAAATCGTTATTATTGGTTATTTAATATTTAATTTCCTCCAAATTTAAATATAAAATAAATAGGTATAAAAATACCGTTATTTACATTTTTGAGATTTTTTTCATTTTTGGTTACAGAATAACCTACTTATGTGGACTCTTGTTGTAAGCTTTCAATCCTTAGCTATAAAAGTTGAACATTTTATACATTTTTAACTACAAAATCATTTTTAAATTTTAAATTTGATAAATGTTGTCAAAAATATAACATTAAATGGTTATAAAAAAAAATTGCGCATAATATGTATTATTAATATTTTTCAACTGATATTTAAGCAATATATGAGGAGCCTTGGATTAAATTTTCACGCTTTATTACCCAAGAAATAAAATTTGATTCATATTTAAAGAAAAAAAACTAAAAAAATTGAAGACTGACTATGTCCGTAAACAAACCAAAAGGAGTCAAAATATTTTCAAAATGTTATGGTTTATAGAAAATGGAAATATAAACATTCAGTAAAATTTTCATGTATCTACAATTATTGATTTTTGAATAACAATAAAATAACAAAACCGCTACATGAGAAATCGAGTGAATATCCAATATTGTAATATGAATTTCAAACGCTCATAAAAATTAATTTGATTTGCTTTCAGACATTTTTTTTTTTTGATAAAGGTAGACAAACTTATGAGGAATCTTGCATTACATTTTCAAACCTTAGATTTAAAAAGAAAAATTTTTATGAATTCTTAACTCAAAATAATTTGCTAATTTTCGTGATTTATCAAGATTTGAACTCTAAATGCTTATAAATAAAAACTGTGACTAAAGATTTTTAATATTTTTCAAATGTCGTTGTAATAATATAGTAGGTGCTTTGTATTAAATTTTTAAGCCTTTTTTACCAAACAAATAAAGTTTTATTGATATTCATAGAAAAAAAAACTAATAAAATTGGAAACAGAAAATATTCCTAAACAGTTCAAAACAAATCAAAATACTTAATCGTATATAGAAAATACAAATATTAACGAACAGTGAAAATGTCATGTAAATACGTTCATTTGTTATAGAGTTACACCAAATACCAAAATCGATTTTGTGGAAAATTGATTTTGCGTAAAATTTCCCGTTTTTCCTTAATTTTTATGTTGTTTTTCCCGGCGCTTTTGAAAACTACTGGGAATTTTGACCTCCCTAATGCACCAATAATATTCACTTTCCCATCGAACAAGATACGGAAGTTGAAAATCGAAGTATTATTTCGACTACTTATCGTGTACACACACACAAAAAATAAAACACATCATTGTAAAATCAATACATTCATCGCTCCGCTCTGAATCTAAAAAGCGTAGGTACCTAATGTCAAATTGCTTTAATTTCAACAATAAAACCGTTCATGTGTATTATGCTGGTTTTATTAGTCATGAATCATGATGAAAGAAGAACTAAAAGTGTCTTTGCGACCTACTATCTATTAAACAACTAGATAGGTAATCAAATGTTTTTTTAACAACTATAATAATTTTAAAATATTTATGATGAACTTTTTAAAATATAAGCATAATAATTAATAATCATTCCCTTCAAAATTGTTGTCAATTTAAATTATATCAAGAAAAAACTAAAACTTTTTCATGGTTTGGAAATATATTGAATCATGGACATTGTCTTGTCTTTTGAATTGCAAGGAATTAAAAAAATAATTTTGTTTTGTGAAAATATGTCATCATAGCACTATAGCAGCCAATAAAATCATCATGTGTAATAAAAATAGCTTTTTTTCAAATTGACCAAGCCGCCAAAGCCATGCTAGTTGTTTGTTTCAAAAAAACATAATAAGAAAATTTTGTTTTTATCCTTTTTATATATTCTATGGATAAATTTGAAATAATGTTTACATCATGAACTAAGAAGATATATTTACATTATATTTATACACTAATATTTTAGTGAACGTTCAAATGTAGAGAAACTGAACATTTAAGGAAAACGACAACAAGTGAGACATTAATTTGAGCTAAAAAAAGTACTTTGTACTCTGAAGGTAAACGTGTAGCTGCTTACATAGTATTACAAATAACTGAGTAATCTCCGTGTAAAGCAATTAAAATTAGAAAAATGTATCAAAATTGTTCTAAAACTGTTATGCCTTAAACCGAAGATAAAGCTCTAGCATTTATAGTTGATACACGCATGACAAAAGACGAATATCATAAAACTAGCCTTGGGGTCAAACAATGTGGTCATGTGGAGCTAATATTTATCCTTCTTATGATCTCATTGGTTTGGTAAAAGAAAGATTTTACTCTGAAGGCATAGAAATTAGTGAATAAAATCTTTTTTTCTGCTTCAACATTTGTTAGATCATACACTGACTAGATTATTTGAAACATTTGTCTTTGGTAATAATGTCAATCTATATTAACACAAATACAGATTTATTCAACTTTCTTTTGATAATATCTGACTTAGTAATAACCAGATTAAGACATCAGAGTAAAGTATCATCAACTGAGTTACCTCCAGAAGCTTGAAATTGAGACTGCAAATATAACGAATCTAACAAAAAAGAAACTGAAAATAGTAGTGACTAGACTTAATTTTAAAGGTTATTAGTTGAATATAATATTGAATAGTTTTTAAGATTTGTTTTGTTTTAACTTAAAACTAATATCCTGTAACCTTTGCCAAGCATGAAAGTATGAAACCCATCAACTGTCCATGATCTCTGTTTATTTCTTCCAAAAAACATACAGTATAAACAATACATTCAACTATTGCTTACACTAAAACTTAACCAATCACGCTTGATTCGCTCACCAGTATGTGAAACTCTATAATACTGATTAGTATTGAACCGATGACCATGTTCTTGGGGGTAATTTTTCCCTGTAAGTTCATGTTTTTCAGGTTGAAAAGGTCCTCTTCTGATAATGGATATTTTTTCTTCCGGTGTTAAGTTTAGTCCAATTTCAATAAAATGCATAGGGTCTAATGATTTAAGTTCAGTATTAACATTGAGATCTTCATAACCATCTATTAATTATAATAAAAATATGGTATATAAAAAATAAAAATAAAACATTGATGAATAAACTTTTATAAGTTTTAATTATTTATATTTACCTGAATTTTTCCCTGCATATTTAATAGTTGTATTATGATTATCAGCTGTTTCAAATTCATTCATTTCAACTAAAAATTATAATAAATAATATTACACGTTTATAACAGTACATAAAACAAAATACAAATTGATTAACAAACTATACAGTTATTTATATTTACCAATGGGTTCGATTGAATTCAATACGGAATTTTCAACAATTGTGTTAGAATTATCAGTTGTTTCAGATTCATTCATTTCAACTAAAAATTATAATGAATATTAATATAACATTTTATAATAGTACATAAAACAAAATACAAATTGATTAACAAACTATACCATTATTTATATTTACCTATGTGTTCGATTAAATTCAATGCTGAATTTTCAATAGTTGTGTGAGGATTATCAGCTGTTTCAGATTCATTCATTTCAACTACAAATTATAATAAATAATATAACATTTTATAATAGTACATAAAACAAAATACAAATTGATCAACAAACTATACCATTATTTATATTTACCTATGTGTTCGATTAAATTCAATGCTGAATTTTCAATAGGTAGTTGTGTGAGGATTATCAGCTGTTTCAGATTCATTCATTTCAACTAAAAATTATAATAAATAATATAACAGTTCATAACAGTACATAAAACAAAATACAAATCGATTAATTAACTATACAATTATTTATATTTACCTATTTGTATAATTATAACTTATAAGCTATGATAGTATGAAATAAAATTATATTACCTACCTATATTTATAAATTATAAATTACTGCACTTACTGTGTTCATTTGTTAAAAAAGAATTATTTATACTAAATATATTTATTTTAATGAATCACAAATGTATAAAAATTATAGAAAAATTACAATATTTATAATAAATTGCAAATATGAAATAAAATTGTATGCAATAACATAAATATATTGTGTATTTAATATTTATTTTATATATGTATAAAATAAAATGGGAAA
>NC_042493.1:57054978-57069724 GCF_005508785.2 Acyrthosiphon pisum
AAGTACCGACCCACCCATGAGGTACCTACCCTAAATTTACCTGGTTCATTTGAACCACTTCAACCCCCTGTTGGGCGCCACGCCCTGCTTTAGAGTTTAAGTCTACTTTGCCCATTTTCAATTATGAACCATTTAACTAATATAAAACAATGACCTAACCTAACTGTTTCACAAACTAAAAGTAGTTTATGAATATATTATTAAAACCCTTATCTTTGGTAAAAAATAAAATGCTGAATAACTCCAAGATTTAGTTATTCCCACATTTAAAAAGCAATAATTATCAATTTTTTCTTATCTGTCAAATTGTCAAATAAATTTGATTGAAAAACCTGGTCTTAAAGAAAAAAAATGTTGAATGATAAAAATATACAATATGTTTAGAATACTATTGTGAAATTATATTGTATTTAGTTATATTTCCAATGTTTACAATATAATTAAAATACAAATAATTAAGTCATTACTTAGTCATTACTTCTTCCTTGTCTTATCCACGCATCATAACGTTTCCACTTGCGATTGACACTGAAAAAAAGTTAAATATGGTATTATGATTTATAAATCAGGGTCCAGATTAGGATAGAGCATATATTTATATCAACTGCATGAAGTTCAATGGGAATAAAATATGTAGACAGTTTGTGAAGCAAAATATGTTAGATATGACAGTATATTTGAAGAATTTTGAATTGTACCTACTTAACCATATTTTGTACAATTTCAAATATCAATAACCAGTTAATTAATTAATTTACCAAAAAATTGATATGCAACACGTCAACACATGATAATTTGTTTCTTTTTGATTATATTAATTTTATATTCTTTAATTATAATTTTTAAGTTGATGACCATAGTGAAAAAAAATAAATTTATCTTATTTGATTGAAATAGGTGTCATAGCAAAAAGAGTAGGGGGTATTCGCTGACTTGGGGCGTCCACAAGTGTTCTTGACGCTTGTGAGAGGTGAAAACGATAAATAATTTTGATTGACTGATTATAATCAAATATCAAGTAACAATATGGTATAATTAATATATTCTCATTTATTTATGTAGGTAAATGTTTCTTGTTATATTCTGCAGCTATTATAATACCATTAAATCTATTGCATCAACAGTATTTGTATGAAAAGTTCAAAAAGTAAATAACTACATTACCTATTTGAAGACTTCAGAAGAAGAAATTTTGAAAATTGGCGACTTCAAATTTTAAAGTAAGAGGCATAGATGCAATTAAACATTACTAATTTTAAAAGGCTTACAAGTCTGGTGTCTAATCAAGTAGTTAAGTTATAATTTAAAACTACCACGATAAATTCTATTTGGAAAAATGCATTTAGAAATTAATATAGGTAATGCTCTGAAACCTTTCAAAATTGTATTAAAGACGTTATAGGAACTACTATTTATATTGAAATTGTTAATTTTTCGTACAAAAAATAAAGTAATATTTCACTGTCTTACAAGTTGAAATAGGTATAGGTAAATCATTATCTAAAGCTATTGATATTCTATACGATAAAGCTGGGCAAGATAACCAGTTTTTTAAATAGTGAAAGTTAAGTTTCCTAAAATAAAAAGTAACTATAAGCTAAGTTAAAATTAATTTTATAAAATAAATTAATTTTGGTAACTAAGATATGTATAATATAAGTTACTTTTTTTACATATAATATTATTACAGTAAAATTCCCTTATAACTAAATTGCAATCAGTTCCAACTGATTTTTCTATTTTAGGGAAACTACCTATAGGTTATACAGAACTGTTTGTTTTCTGCTGTAAGTAAATATCCGTCTTATAGGAGGGTCCGTCACAAAGAGGTTTTATTGTATATCACTGTAGAGTGTATAGCTTGTAGAAAATACACCGTCTTGGAGTACGTCTGAAATTAGGCTTGTTGTTTTGGCGATTTTAATATTATCAATTATTAAAAAAAACAGACATTAAAAGTCGTATAAGGTACAATTATTTATGAAATGAAATAACTTAATTACTAACTAAATTATTTTCTAATATTAAATTGTTGTTGAACTAGGTAGTTAAGATAAAAGTTATCAAAAAAGTAATTTATAACTTAATTTTTAACTTATTAACTAGTTACTGCCCAGCTTTGGTACACGAGGTTCTACATTAATAATATTAACCTAAAAATACACAATTCCTTATTTTAAATTTTCGTTCTTTTCATATTTAACTAACCGGCATTCGTGTCCACATTTATTAGATAGGCATGAATCACATGGCCAAAAACAGCCCATGCAGCCTTCCTGGTCGCAATCACATTCGCTATCATTAGGGTCCACCTGGTTTGTCGGTTTTTCCGGACTTTCAACTTCTAGGTTTTTCGGTTTTTCCGGGCTTTCAACTTCTAGGTTTTTCGGTTTTTCCGGGCTTTCAATTTCTAGGTTTTTCTGTTTTTCCGGGCTTTCAATTTCTAGGTTTTTCGGTTTTTTCGGCCTTTCAATTTCTAGGTTTTTCGGTTTTTCCGGGCTTTCAATTTCTAAGTTATTCGTGATTGTTTTCAGTCTGAAATTTAAATAATAGAAGGTACAAGATGCATAGTTGTATCAGGTTAACGACTTGAACAAAATGTAATATACTCACCTATCCATTTTTATTATGGTTAGGTACACTCAAATTCTTCTTTAAATTTTCTAGATAACACTGAATCAGAATAGATAGATTTTGTACCTAATCGCTTAAATATTCAATCACTCATGATATAACAATAAAAAAAAAAAAATAAATAAATGTTATATCATGCAATCACTGACTATATGCAACTGGATGCAACCATGGATGCGCCCGTAACCACAGCGTATACTGTTACTTTTATTTTGTTATTATTTTGTTGTAAATATTAAATAATAATAATAATAAATATAATATGGCAAACCTGTTATGATCTAAATAATGCTTTCTTCACGACTCTCGCCAGGTTGCCTCGTCACAATTACGTGTGACTGCGAGACTGTAGTTGGTACTCCTTGCTTCTTGTAAGTTGTAGACTCGTCTGGTTCACCTGCGTTCTCGCGCAGGCATGCGCCATAATCCGAATACAAATGGTGTGCACACGAGACGAGACGATGCAAGTATACCGACTACGTGTTAGCACTGCCTCGTATAGTCGTGTCGCCAGCCTCAAAATATAATAGTATACCATTCTTAAAAGTATAAATTATAAATTATAATTTTAAAAATAATTTATTGGGGCTTGAACCCCCCTAAACATTTTTAATATTTGCGCCACTGCATGTCGCCTCGGTGATTGATTATATCTCATCCACATCATTTTTTACATCTTATTTTTTCTGACAACTACCCAATTTTACGATTCTGAAAGTTTTAGATAATAATAAACAATATTACCTAATCCCAGGAATTAATACTATTACAATTTATACAGGTAGTAATTAATAGTATACCTACTACCCATTAGTCATTATGGACGGATTTTGTAATTCATTTTGAAAAAAGTAACTTTATTTGCATAGGTAACGCCTTACTTTTTGAATATAAAAGTAACTTAACGTGATAAAAATAATATCGGGTTACTTAAATAAAAATATTTAATGTAACGAGTAACGTAATTTTATTACATTTCAAAAGTGATTTACCCAACACTGCCTATCGATAATATTATGCGAGGAGTTGCATTGCGCGTGCGCACTTTGATTACCTAATTCGGAGACTCGTCGCTAATATCGGTAACAATGTAATACGCTGTGGCTACATACATAGTATACATATGATCTAAGGTCCCGTCACAAGAGCTCTGTAGACAGTGGCGTAGCCAGGATTATGAAATGGGGGTTGTTTTTAAGTATAGATTAAAACCAAGTTTTTTACAGTTTTCGTATATAAATAAATTAAGGGTTCAGAACTTGACTTTTTGCACTAAAAAATATCGAAATATGCAGTCGAAATTCTCAAAATATGCTTAAAATTTAAATATATGTACTATGTAGCAACATTTTTATATTATTTTTGAAAAATCATAAAACATATTGCAATTTTGGTAATACAAAACTAAAAAATAAGTAGGTATATAAACCTGATAAATAAATAAATAAATAACAACTTAATTTTTAAAAATACTGGCATACAAATATACAATACTAGGTTAATAAATAAGTAATAACGAATAACGTGATATGCAAACACCGTGATAAACGAACACGTACTGATGTTCATTCATTCGTTTACAATCTACAATCTAGATGTCAATTATATAGTTTAAACATAGTTTCGTCTCAAAGAGACTATAATGAAATCTTACATATGCGAACATAGGGCCAACTGTAGCCCAACTAGTACACAAATATGCAAATTCAAACTTTGTATTTAATTTCGCCATTTCATAAGACAAATTTATAACTTGTAAGCAGTCCCAAACCCTATAAACAATATATTTATTAGGAAGGAAAATGTCAATGAGGGGGTTCAAACACCCAAAACCCCCCTGGCTACACCACTGTCTGTAGTAGGTATGGGTTAGCATAAATGACGAGACGGTTAGAAATATAATTATATCAAAGGCAGGACGTCGTAACATCAACCACAGATTCACGGGTCTTAGGTAGGTACCCATCACTTATCAGTATTTAAAACCTGGTCGTCTCATAGCTCATCATCTCGATTAATACTTTCCCAATTATTAGGAAAAGTACAGGTTATAGGTTAGTTTAGGTTAGTACCAAATAGATTTCTTACTAAGAAAGATATTGTAATAAAAATTGAAGCTTAAATGTAAAAACAAACGATAGTACGCCACAATTTTTATTTAAAGAAGATAATATGATTACATAAATGTGTGGGTAATTGGAAGTGTTATGATACAAAACAATATAACTTTCTACCATTTTTGTAAAGTACCTATTTACATAGGAATCAGACCTTTAATTAAAACTAAGCAAAATTAAATATATAAATACCATTTTCAGGTGAAACACCTATATGATACATTCATCCTTACAACTACAGTTTTAAATTTAAATTTCAGTATTAAAATTTTAAATGCCAATATTTAAACGACATATTATTATTATGCAATTAACAGACAGCAAAATGATATTTCGTATAAATTCAAAAAATAAAGGAGGGTTATACCTATATATATTTATACATATTATACATTAGTTATACATATTTTATAGACCACAAAAACACCTAAACTGCAAAATTTAATAAAAAAACACTCAATGACAATATTAGCAACATTTTAAACATTACACAAGAACAATTTATTAAATATTCTAAATCTTTTATTTTTTAACCTCCCAACTGATAAACTTAATGGTCATCTTTCACTTACAACAAAATCACAAACTCTCCATTCTTAGGCTTGACAATAAATAAAACAAAACAAATTACAAATAATATCCTAAAAAATGGATCTTACTCATTACTTCAAAAAATTTAATAATCAAATAATTCAATACCGAAAATCAATAAAACATTTAGTAACTTCTTTAAAAAATAATAAAATCTGTACCACTCCAACCATAAATTATAATATCTGTTCCGCATTAATCACACCAGTAACATCAGCTCAGTTGAAAAACTAAACAAAAAAAAAGGTGGGTAAGTGGATGTCGCTCTGCTGTACAGTAGGTTACAAGTGGGTCACTGTATAATGGATAGTATTAAATTTGAATTCAATGATATAATATCACTGTATAAGAAAAACGATTCTGAGCGGAGACGGTTTGTCAGTCTAGATATTAGACATACATATTATAGGTATAGGTACTTATCTATAGTATTATAGATACTAATATTAATACTAATACTAATACTTATATTATTTTAATTTTCAAATTAGTCATATCACAATATCCATTAGGTAACGCATTATACATCAACAACAAACCGTGGTACTATCATAGATATATAATAGTATACTTTAGAAGTTACAAGTACCCACACATAATATTATACAATCACAACAAAATAACTAAAATAGTTATTCCAGGTTTTTTAATATGCAATTTCGTCCAAATTCGAACTTAAAATGACTATAAAAATAAACTGTGCTTATGTATTTCTTAGAATTTTTGATAACAGAATTAAATATTTACGTGGAATCTTGTTTTAAATTTTCAATCCTTAGATATAAAAGTTGAACATTTTATAAATTTTTAACTACAAAATAATTATTCACATTTTGAATTTGATAAATTTTGTCAACATTTTAACTTCAAATGCTTATAAAAAAAATTGTGCCTATGTATTTTTAATATGTTTCAACTGCTATTGTAACAATGTATCAGGAGCTTTGTATTAACTTTTTACACTTTTTGGCCCAACAGATAAAACTTTATTGATATTTATTGAAAAAAAAACTAAAAAAATTGAAAACTGAAAATGTCCGTAAACAGCTCAAAAAGAGTCAAAATATTTTCAAAATTGTATGGTGTATAGGAAATGCTAATATAAACATCCAGTAAAATTTTCATGTATCTACAGTTATTCGTTTTTGAATTACAACAAAATAAGGAAATCGCTACATGAGAAATCGAATGAATATCCAATGTTGTAAAAATTTGAATTTCAAACAATGTAAAAATTTAATTTGACTTTCTTATAGATATTTTTTTTTAAGTAAAGGTAGATAATCTCATAAGGAATCTTGTATTACATTTTAAAATCTTAGTTCTAAAAAGAAAAATTTTTACGAATTATAGACTCAACATAATTAGGTAATTTTCGTGATTTTTCCATATTTTGTCAATTTTTGAACTTTAAATGATAATAAAAAAAAACTGTGACTAAGGATTTTTAATATTTTTCAAATGTCATTGTAACAATATAGTAGGAGCCTTGTATTAAATTTTCAAGTATTTTTACTCAACAAATAAAGTATAATAAAAATAATTATTGACATTCATAGAAAAAAAAACTAATTAAATTGGAAACTGAAATTGTCCGTAAACGGCTCAAAACAAATCAAAATATTTTGAAAAATTTATCATGTATAGAGAATGGAAATATAAACAACCAGTGAAAATTTCATGTATCTACAGTCATATTTTGTTTTAAAGTTACGCCAAAAACCAAAATCAATTTTCTCGAAAACAGATTTTGCGTAAAAATTCCTGTTTTTCCTTAATTTTTCTTTTGTTTTTCACGGCGCTTTTGAAAACTATTGGAAAAATGTCCCCCCCAAAGTACCAACTAGATTCACTTTCCTATCAGAAAAGATACTGTTGAAGAAAATCGAAGCACTTTTTCTGTCCTAAAAGGTGATGACAGACACAAAAAAAAAAAAATAAAAAAAAAAAAATAAAAAAAAAAACACACATCATTGTAAAATCAATACATTCATCGTTCCAATCTTGAATCTAAAACCAAATCAGGTATTGTAGCATCGAATACTGATAATCGAATGTTTGGATATTCAAATATTTATTTAATTAAAACCTACACCGTACACGTGCTTATTGTAATGTCATAAAATTATAAGATAATGTTATAAAGTATATTCATATTTAAAATAACTTATATATAATTTATATAATGTGTAGGTATATATGTCTTTTTTATAAAATACTCACTCATTACGAAGATAACGGTAACGGTCACGCTTTTTCGTTACGAAAAATGTCTTTTCAGTCACCACGCAATAGCTTATAATAGCTTAAAAACTCATTTTCTTCTTTCTTAGTTTTAGTTTAATTGAAATTACTTTTCTTAATGTTGTAGACTTGCAGGAATCACCGAATAATTTAATAATCCAACTGCACGCAAGTTCTGGATATCCTTCAATATCAAATATTACGCTAATTTCCAAACCACCCTTGAGGTATAGCAAATTGGCTCGTTTTTTTTATAGTGGTATCGCCAGAAGCCATAAATCCACTTACACAAACCACTGAACCTCATACATTAACTTTGGTGTCTTCCCAGTGGTTCTTATATAGTGTACATACTTGTTGTCAATTTTGAACTCTAAGATCAAAAACATACCATAAAATTGTAAATCATTAAACCAATGATACATTTCATCGGTTATGCGTAAATGTAGACATTAGTACCTACATAACTTATAGGTTCGCACATTTGAAAACATTCAAAACTTATGCAATGTCTTTCCCGTGGTTCTATTATAATATACAGACTTGTCAATTTTGAATTCTAAGATCAAAAACATACCATCAAATTGTAAATCATTTGACCAACGATACATTTCATTGGTTATGCGTAAATGTAATACCTACATAAATTATATGCATATTTAAAAATACTCAGAACTTACAGAACGCAATGTCATGCCAGTGGTTCTTATAGTGTACAGACTTGTCAATTTTGAACTCTAAGATCAAAAACATACCATCAAATTGTAAATCATTAAAACAACGATACATAACATTGGTTATGCGTAAATGTACCTAGTACCTGCATAATTTATAGGTATGCACGTTTGAAAACATTCAGAACTTACGCAATGTCTTTCCTTTGGTTCTTATAATGTACAGACTTGTCAATTTTGAACTCTAAGATCAAAAACATACCATCAAATTATAAAACATTTAACCAACAATACATTACATTGGTTATGTGTGAATGTAGTACTTACATACACAAAAATGAGATTTGGCAATTGCTCAATTGTAGAATAACTGTTTATCTCCAAGTAAATAGGTAGGTAGGTACATAGTTTTCAATAGGCACTCTTATATTTTAATACAATAGTAAACAGAAGGTAAAATGCCATATAGTTGAAAGTTGACAGTCAACACAAATCGAATATAAATTAGGTAGTATTTTGCGTTTTAATATATTTTTATTTCATATAAGGTAGATAGGTACTATGGGTAGTTACATGATATTAATATAATAGGCATATATTATTATTTTAAACTGATTCTAAGTGTATAACAATTAATTTAAATTATATAAGCAATGTTTTTAGCTCAATACACATTTGAAGTTTCAATATGATATATAGATTTAACAGAACATTTGACTTACGTACTTATTGACAAATTGAAGCTATCTTTTCATTATAAGATTTTATTAATTTTACTGGTAATCAGTATTCATTGTTTCTCTATGACTAACTACTTTTAGGTATAGGTATTATAATTTATGTATTCATGTATTGCCAAAATCTTTCTTTGGTAGGTACCTAATAAATTTTGCTAGTGATTTGTAATGGGTTTTGTATATGTTAATTTAAATCAAACAAATAACAGAACTGGGGTAAATATTTTAAGGAGAATTCATTAATCAAAATATAAAAAAAAAAAAAACTGGGAGCTTTCAATCAACCGAAACAACTTCTACAAAATGGTCAAGAGACATGACCATATCCTTGACAATTTTTTAGAATGTTGTTTCGGTGTCTTGGTTGATTGAAAACTCCCCGCTTGGGCGAGGATTTATTCTACTTAAACTAACGTTAGTAAACTAACAATTAAATATTTCCTTTATTTTTCAAATAACTAAGAAACCAAGAACATTCTCAAAAATGGTCAAGGGATTATTATACTCAAGTAAGGAATATGTGCAGTTAGTGTTAGAAGCATGATATAAAAACAAGGTATGGTCGTAAAATTTTGACGGTCAGATTCATCGGTAAGCACGTGACGTGGCATAGTGTATAGTAATAATAATTTAATGACAATATGATAATATGGGTAAGCAAGTGTGAAGTGACGTACTGCGCGGACTTGGACCAAATCTGGACTTCTTCGTTATTATATAGATACCATGTTGTTTATATCATGGTTAGAAGTATAAAATATTTCATGTTTTTCGTCATATTAATGATGGTTATTAATCAATTATTAATTATTAGCTGATCTCTATCACTTCGTTGCCCTAAAAAATTGCGATTGTTCAATCCTTCTGGGTGCAACTCAGCCTCTCGGTAGGCAATCCGACTATGTCGGATCGTGGATAATTGGCGAAAGCATAATATCAAGTAGGCAATGTGCGAAAATTTGTTTGATGCATTATGCTTGCACCTGATTTGCCCTATTAACCAATGGCAACCAAATAAAAAAACACTTTAATAATTTATTAAGAGGACGTCACACCCGCATGTGTTGTATCCGTCTTATATATGTACAACATAGCAAAAACTGTTTAGCGCGGGACAACTTTTCTCGCACCATACTTGTTGTAGAACTACTAAATTTTCACAACACGTAAAAAAGAACTTTTTTTTAATAGCTCTATCCAATTATTTTTTATAAGCAAATGAAATAAAACAAAAAACGAAATGTTTAGAACCAAATAATTTTTATTGTATTTATGTTATCTAAGGTATAAAGCACGGCGTTGCATTGATAATAATTGCCTACCCTATATGCTCAGAAATTTTGGAGCTACTACTACAAACACAGAAAGATAAAAGTTGTCCCGCGCAAAACAGATTTTGCTATGTTGTACATTTGTAAGACGAAGACAACATATTATATGGGTGTGACGTCCTCTTAATGTCAGTAGGCAACGTAATTAATAACATGCATCTATTTTACAATTAATTATCAGACATTGCAACATGTCTCCATTAAATATTAATATTTATAAATATTATAAATAAAAATTAAATATTTATAAATATTATGTTATTCATGTTAATATTTAAAAGTTAAGGGGACGTTACAGTGACATTTGTTGTCTCCGTCTTACAAGCACGTAACATTGCAACTTTTACACTCAGCAGAACACGTTTATCTCCGTTAGTTTAAAAATTAGAGCGAATTGACCTCTTATAGGCTTTTCATTATTTTATTTTTAAAGCGAGTTATGAGTATTTTAAGATGTACAAACAGTTTACAATTTTAAAATACACATAACTCGCTTTAAAATTTAAATATAATAAAAAGCCTATGTCATTGTCTAGATAATAGTCTTACCTTTAAATTTTATAAGAGCTCAATCGCTCTAATTTTTAAACTGACGGAGATAAACGTGTTCTGCTGAGCGTAAAATTTGCCATGTTACGCACTTGTAAGACGGAGACAAAAAAAGCCACTGTAACGTTCCCTTAAATTACCTATATAATATTTTAAATTACAATTTTTTTTATATATTATGTTAAATGTAAATATATTAAACACATCCATATCACAATACCGCCATGTATATCTTTTTTTTTATTTTTATTATTATACTTAGGTTTTGTATACTACCTATTTAACTATGGCTCAAAATATTATAACAAACATCATCACTTTTGTGTTTTTATTATTGTACCTCATATCTAATCATATGTTTTCGAACTTTTATCATTTACAACAGAATACTATTAATATAATTTTAAATAATGTTTCTATTTGCATAAATGCATAATAAAATATGAAATTACTCTTGAAATCTGAATAATGTAATTTTATAAAAGTATTTCATTAAACTTCAAAATGAACATTAATTCATTAAAATAATACCTCAGTAAACAATTATTAGTGTAATACTAATTTTATTGTAAGTCATCAATAGACATTTTTGTAATATGGCTAACTATATTACCAACTAATTATTATCACTTACTATAGTTATTACTATATATTATAATATTAGCATAATTATTAATATTACTGTAACGTCTCCTCTTTGCCTATCGCTCTCGCGGGTGTCGTTTTGTTTATATTAACGAGGTCTCGGAGACTCGACCTCGGTGTGTGATATTATTACTAGGGCAGGGTTACCTTATGTGAAGCAAAGTACTCAAAGTGTATATATATATATATATGTATATGTTATTGAATATTAATATGTATTGTTATTACCTACTACAAGTTACAACATCGAAAGTATACTTATAAATTATAACTCGGGGTTACTGATCGGGCCATGGTGTGTCGTGGGTGCCGATGTCCAAATGTGGGTTGAGCTGGTCTTCTGTAGGTCCTCTTCAGGTCGTTGTCAACCATCAAGTTCCACTATCGACCATCCACTCTGACTATTGATTGCCGACCATAGACTCCTCCATCGATCATGACTATTGACTCTTGACTGTTGACTATCGACTTTCGACCATTCTATTTAACTATTTATCTATACAATTTGAAAATTAAATTTTATATTTTAGTTGCCACTTAAATTATAAAACTTTTCCACTAATCTACTACCCGATACCTATTTAGGGGGGGGGGGTTTAATAGGGTGTATTATATCGAAAAAAATGACTTTACGGAAATAACTCTCAAGCTTTGTAGAATTGTCGGATTTTGATGAATATTTTTTTTATCTGAAAGAAGAAGATTTCTTACAGCCTGCATCGATCTCTGATTTTGTATTTTATTTAAAAAAACTTTATTAAAAAATTTATAAAAAATGCTTTTTATCTTGTATTTTTAGACAATTATAAAGTTTGAGAATCAAATATTGAAAAACGCAGATCGATGCAGGCTATAGAATATTTCCCTCTAGCAATTAAAAAAAAAAAATATGAAATTTGGTTGATTCTACAAGGTGGTATCGTTATTCCCGCAGAGAGTATTTTTGAGGACAAAATGGCATCGGCACCGGGTGCTACGATAGCCGGTAAGTTGAATTAATATTATTTTCAATTATCATATTATTTCAATAACTATATTAATTGTATATAATAATATACTTGAGAAATTTTCGAGCACCCACGAATATAATTTTTAAATTATCAAAAAAATAATTAAAATCGTTATTCTTTGTTATTCTTTGAATATTATGCAACTTCATCCAAATTTGAACTCAAATAACTATTATGCCTACTGTATTAGTGTAAAATAAATTATTATAATAGCAATAATATTATAAAGTATACTTAGTAATATAGGGTGACAGATGGTTTTCACTCAAAATCGTTTTTCGTATACTTTACAATGAATTTATATCATTGAATTCCAATTGAACCCTTACGGTGACCCACACAACGCCTGATGTACAGCAGAACTGTAAGTTTCACACTTTTTTTTTGTGATACCTACTTCCCAAAACTGACATTTTTACATTAAAAAAAATATATATTTTTTATAACGAGGGTCATCTGTGTAATAATAATATATACATTTACGACAATTTATTGTTTTAATAACTCCATTAGTTGTTGTAACAAAAATGTTATATTTGATATTAGTTGTTGTTTATTTTGTTTTATATTCAGGTTGTAAATACCCAGCTTTTATAAATAATAATAATAATAAAAACAAATTTAAGTGTATTAGTAATTATAAAAAAATTGTAATATAATATGTATATACGCCGAAGCACATAACTTATTTGACACATATCTAATTGTTGGTATAAAAAGTAACAAATAACAATATACACACAAATAACACATAATTGATAATTGTATACCCAACAAACTTAAATAAGCATAATTCAACACTAATATATTATGCAAAGGCGGCAATAGTTAATGGAAACATTTAACGGTTACATTTTGTGTTAGTCGATAACCTTTATTCTACTTTACCTGAACTATCGCATTTTTTTATATTTACCCGTCCGGTGAAGTGTGCTTCGGCGGAAACTAGTAAACATAAGCGCCAAAACGAGAAAAGCAAAAATAAATCATATTGTACAAAAGTGCTAAAATCCTAGGTAGTGCTTCATCTCAGATATTGAATTCATAACTATAATATTCAAAAGTTACAAATATACAATCTTAATCGACAAATTTATCATCCGATCAGGATACTTTTTTTATTTTTTATAACTTATAAGTTTAAAGACCAAATTCAATTCATATGCAACTTCGTTTGCAGTCAAGATAAATCAAATTTGATTAAATATAGGTAATATATCTGAAATCTGAATTATATACATTAGACGCCGCTATAAGACTCACTTTGGGACCAGCACAAAGTGAGTCTTATAACTGAATGGATCTTATAGGGGAAGTGGAAAAAAAAATTAATTACGCATTTATAAATTTTATTTTACTACATATTTTGCTTTGATTTTAATGCATTAACACATATTACATATTACATACTTTATTATTGAATAAATTTAATAATCCCGATAAAAAAAAAACTAAAATTATAATAGGTAAATATTACATATAAAAATTATTACCTATACGTTATAAGGTACCAACAGAAACTAGAAATAATCAACACGAATATTATTTAATTTTTCAATACCAATTTATTTCTAAATTATAACCAAAAAAGTTTATTTTCAACTATTTATTTTACGAAATTTGAGTCTTATAACCGAAGTGTTGAGTCTTATAACCGATTTTTTTTAATGTATTTGGATACGTCTGGACCGTTCCAGACGATTTTGAGTCTAATAAGCGACTGAACCTTATATCCGTGAGTCTTATAAGCGGCGTCTACTGTATTACGACGTATATTCTACATAGTACATATTTAATTTTAAATTTAAATTTATCGTTTAATACAACGTTTTTGCAATATTTGGAATTATATGTGATTTATGTAAGCTCCATTTCGACAGCATGTACATTTTCGATTTTTCCTATTTTAATATATGCAATATTTTGCGGATATTTTGCGTAATTATGCGGACTAATTTTCAATTTTTGCGGACAAATAGTTTTTTAGCAAACTAAAAAAAACTTTGCAAAAAATTAAAAAACTACTTACTTCACTTTTTAGTATACCATTATTTTGCGGATAAATCGCGCGATTTTGCGGACTAATTTTCGATTTTTGTGGACAAATAGTTTTTTAGAAAATCATAAAAAACAGTTGACATGCTGGTGAAATGGTTCGAAAAATTAAAAAATTAACTTTCTCTACTTTATATTATACCATTGTATTGCGGATAA
>NC_042493.1:57069774-57093954 GCF_005508785.2 Acyrthosiphon pisum
TAGTTTGCTTAAATACCTCCTATTTCTCCGCAAAAATTTAAAATAAGTCCGCAAAATCGCGCGATTTATCCGCAAAATAATGGTATAATAAAAAGTAGAGAAAGTTAATTTTTTAATTTTTCGAACCATTTCACCAGCATGTCAACTGTTTTTTATGATTTGCTAAAAAACTATTTGTCCGCAAAAATCGAAAATTAGTCCGCAAAATCACGCAAAATATTAAAATAGGAAAAATCGAAAATGTACATGCTGTCGAAATGGAGCTGTATATGGACGAAAAAAATATTTTACTTAGCTATTTTATAATATTATAAAAGTTATTTTTTTACGTAATGGGTTCGATACGATCAGATAATGATATGGCCGTACCATAAAGCCATTATTATTAAGATGACAATTATAATTCTTATATCATTCCACAAATTGGTAGGTGCCGTAGGTATTTATCGTAAACCGTTCGTACAATATATGATTGTGGCCTATAGCAGTTAATAACAAAGTTTAAAACATTTACTGGGAAGTCGTGTTTGTCTCTGGTAAGGAAATTTTAATTTACATAATAATAATAGGTATAATGTCTACCTTATTGAATTGTTTTAAATAATATACACCAATATAAGGTATGCTAGTGTAGAAAGTTAGTTTTTCTTTGTACAAACATATTTTAAGCAATATATAAGTTATAATTTTAAAGAACATAATTTGGAAATAAATTTAATTATCAATTTTAATCAAAAAAATAATTTTTTACTTGGTAATTTAATTTAATTTTTTTCCTTTATTGGTTAATCATCAACTACACAGGTTATTAGCTTTAACAAAAGTATTACTTTTTTACATTATGTTATATGTAATTTACAATTCAATTTTTTTAAGATATAAAATTATGTTTTGATAGTTTAAAAATGGACTAATTTCTTCATACAGGTTGTCAGGGATGTTGAAGTCATTCCTAGCTTCTTTGAAGTTTGGGCAGTGGATGATGACATATTTGATGGGGTAGATTGTATTGTATGTTGAGCATAGGGGTGGATCTGTATTTGCCATAAGGTGTCCGTGTGCGAGTTTCATGTGGCCGGTAATTTTATTGTATTAAAAAAATTAAACTATTTTTGTATAACTTTTTCAGTTTAGCATTTTTATTGACATTTTTACATAGTTTTCGGTGCAATTATACAATTTTACCATGCACTTTTCGTGTGTCTGAAATGTTTTAATGATATTTAGACTATTATAACAGTGATTATATAATATTATATAGGTTTACTAGCTGACCCCGCACACTTCGTTGCCCGTAAAAAATTACAACTTAAAAAAAAAAATTGTGATTGTTCAACTCCTTCCGAGTGCATCTCAGCCTCCCTGGTAGGCAATCCTATAGTCGGATCACGGAGAATGTGCAACAGTATATCAAGCAGGCCATGTGCGAAAATATGATTTGATTGCACCTGATCTGCTCGATTAACCAATGATAACCAATAATAAATAAATACTAATTTCTACTAATTATTAAAATCGGTCGAGCCGTTTTGGAGAAGTACGTTATTTTAACATAATTCTTTACGTTACGCATTTGATCGAGTTACCACCAAGATTTTGCACTTGATCTGCCAGAATAACCGTTCATAAATAAATACTAATGTCTACAAATTATTTCTCCTATATTACTAATAACAAAATAGCATCCATTTATAAACAACATTTTCCCCCGTAAAACTCAAATTTTTCGTTTGAGCACCTCCTACTGGGTAGTAGGAGGGTGAAAAAAACTTTACGACCTATTCTCAGACCTACAACACTAACACTGTGATACGAGAATTTTATACATTAGATATATTCTGTACTTATGATTTATAAGTTATCACACTTAAAACTTATATTGTTAATACTTAGTACCTCTGTAAGCTATATATACCTACCAAAAATTAATTTTACCAACACAATTACAAATAAATAAGGCATTAATGCATTATACATTTTGTTTAATGAACAAAATAAGATAAATGAGCAGTGGTCAGTGTGATGATCCAAACAATATAATGTTCTGCAAGATATAGAGATGAATAAATCTATGGACTTTGACAATATAGTCTATAATAATTATTTGTGTCATATTTTGTAAATTTTCATTATCAATGTCAATTTATTTTTATTTATTGGTATTATTAAATTAGTATTTTATATATTTATTCTTTGGGCTTTGGTGCTTTCGTCGTATTATATTGAGTAGTATTGTAATTGCATATTGGCGTTAAAGTGCTACTGATTTTGGCACAAAAAGTCGCATAATTGGCGCTATGTTATGTATTATGACATCCGTGCGCTTATATCGAATATTCTATAAGAGTGTTACCCCCTCCCCCGCCGATCATCTTTCAGCGAAAAAGTCGTATTTACATGGCTGACGACTGTCGTTTTTCTACCTCTGTGGGTGACGGGGCTCCCGTTTTTGGCAACCATTGAAAAACCACGCATTGTTATAAATTATAACATACAGTCATATACTTACATCCACCAAAAGTCCGAACTTCGCGTTGTGTGGCGCATTATCTTTGGCCGTGATTTCTGCCGGTTTGTGCGGCAGTTTATTTGCGTTTATCGGACGATGTGTTCAGCATGCTAAAATGTCGTCTGTGCAGTTCAGTTGCGTAATTTGAGGAGGTTGTAAAGGTATGCCCCAAAAAAATTTTATGTATACAATATATGGTATTCAAATACTAAATAACCATAATGTTTCCATGAAAAAATATATAAAATAATATTTTAATCAAATTGATAAAAACTTAAAAAAATAATTACACGACAATCAAACAACATAAATGCGATATGTATTGATACACATTTGGAATATAATATTTTTATACAGATTTGTATATTATTATGTTACATTATATTATTTAATATCAAAATTGTCTAATTTTAATTTGTCTAATATACCTACTAAAATATGCATTTATATGCAATAACGACAAAATATAAATTTTTTTATATATATATTCTGTGTGTTATAATACATATTATATAACCTACATCATTCACATTGTTCGGTTAGGTACAACAACGTATGTATACGTATATTATATTATATTATATGGTGTAGGTACAAACTTTAATCTGTAAAGGGTTTCCCACAGCATCAGATGTATAATATTTCGTTTTATATAATATTACCGACTCAAGTCATTATTATTATTATTGTTGTACATGTTTTTGGATAATACGATGATCTTAGCAGAGTCGTGTGTGTGACAAATGTCTTGTAAGTGTTCGAAAATTGTTCGTAATATAACAATACCTATATAAAATATTATTATACTCTTATTGTTCCGATATTTATGTCTGAGTTCTAAACACAAGGTGATCAGTTCAAGTGTACACTATTATAATACACTCATAATAATTCCTAAATGTCTCAAAGTTTTTTGAAAAAAAATATAATTTTGTACATTTTTTTTTTTTAGTTTTTTAAGATTAAAAAATAATATATTATGTCATCGGTATTTGCAAATTAAATTAATCACGTTGAAATTCAAAATACCTTTATAGACTTTACTGACATAATATTATGATATTTTGTACATCCTAGATTACTATAGGCCGTACAAAACCTTTTGAGTGAATTAATTATAATACCCGAATAGAAATATGATGTTCAACTTTTACTGAGTAGTGAGAACGATTTGTATAAGGTTAATTAGTGATTTTATTGTCTTAAATAAATATTTTTTTATCAACACCTACCTATCAGTAATAATTTGTTTTAAATATTATGCATAATAGTTTAAATTCACGAATGAATGAATAATAAATAAATTAATAAATAATAAATAAATGTTAACTAACCATACACATAACTATATAATTGTTTTTAATTTCTATAATCATTAGTTTATTGTATATAATAGTACAAGATAATCATACCTATAATATATTTCTGTTATATGGATCAATCAGCTTCAACTGACATCATATATTAATATATTTTGTACATCCAGAGTCAATCCAGATTGATTGCTTATATAGGCAGACCTTAAGAGGATGCTAACAATGCATTAGTGGTCTCCGTCTAACACACGTACGACATAAAAAATTTTCGTTCACTAGTTTCAATAGTGTACCTACTGTAAGTTTTGATTTTAGAGTGATTTGATCTATTATATATTTTTTTAGAGGATAACATTATCTGTGTTTAAGCCTTGGCTTTTATTCGGTATTTTAATTTTCAAGCGAGATATAAGGATTTTTTATTTTTGATATTTCACACCCATATCTTGCTTGAAAATGAAAATTTCGAAAAATCGGCAACGCTTAAACATAGATAATTTTCTTACCTAAAAGTTGTATGGTACCTAGGTCAATTCACTCTAGTATCAAACTAACACACTATTGAAACTAGTAAACGACAATTTGGTATGTCGTGCGTGTGTAAGACGGGGACAACAAATGTAAACAATTATATGGGTCCTCTTAACCCTGACTTTCACAGTTTCACTGCAGATATTGATTATGGTAATTAACTCAATATGTATATGCACAATTGCTTCGTTACTCCTTAACCGAATTGCTATAAATAAATCGTGTTCGTGTAACCGATCGTCCAAGCAAAATAGGTACAATCCTTTACTCTAAATTACAATTTGACATAATAATATAGTATACCTAACTATTTATATATAAGATGAACCTACCTACGTACGACACGTATATTGTATATATTATGAGGTATAACACATATCTAATAATATAATAATTATACTCAGTGTTGGAATGATGGTTTTTTTTCGCAGTATGTTGTTTACTTTAATATAACATAATTTTATAGAAATTTAATATCCCGGCGGAGCACAGGCGTATAGCGTGGCGTCTTCGCAGGAAAAATTGCTCGTTTTCGTGTCTGTTTTGCAATAAGTATAGTTTTCTCACACTTCAATGATGAGCTCCGTGCGAAAAAAAATCGTTTACGTGCGTGTGAACTGTTTTCCATAATAATAATTGTCAACAAATATTTCACTCATATTTATATTATTATTAATAATAGGCGCAACTAGACCTATATTTTTGAGGGTGCAAAAATTATAAAGAATTCCCACACCCCAGACCCACACTCTATATACAGGGTATAACAGGAAGACCTGAAAAAAAATTACGCTACTTAAACGTATGACAAAAATTTTTATATATTTTTGTCGTAGGCAAAATGCTTATAGGTTTTTAATGGATATTTAGCTATTTTTTATTGCATAAATAAATTCATATTTTAAAAGTTTTAAGGGCACGAAGTCCCTAGCCCTAGTTATAATTAAAAAGGGGTAAATAACGCTTTTGAAGGTTTTTTATGCAATAATGTTAAATTAAAAAATACAGTATAATACACTCAGTATAATTAGTTACATAAAATTGCACACACTGTAATTTAAGTATGTTTATAATGGAAACAAAATTGCTGAGATGACACATTACAATTTCGGGTGTGGCAGTTCACATAATATGCTGCTATATTATTTATCTAATTTTATATATTTATATTATTATTATTATTATTATTATATCATATATAGTATCATACGTAGCGCTAATCTCAGCGGTTGTTTCATACATACATATATATATACCTATATATTATTGTGAATTTCATTAAAATTTGTGTAAAATTAACTGTATTAAATCCTATATAGTGTGAGCACAATAATAAATTAGTATGTAGGTAAGTAAGTACCTACATGTAGTGGCTGGCCTGCAGTCTTCGCACCTACATATTGTGATTAGGTACCTATTATAATATTATTGTCTACAAGGTGGTTGTGAGTGTTGTGACAACCAGGCAATTGATCATTAAATTATTATTTCATTATTATTATTGGGTCAGAAAAGCTACTTTTTTTTATAATATTTATGTTTTTGTGGTAATAAACGCCAAATGATATTATTGATTACAGTAATTAGTAATTGCAGTTATTAAATATTAATCTTAGGTACATATACAATATACATATTATACAATATGCACACCCATACACACCACCATCATACTAGCACTCACAGGACTTGCTCAGTAAACCTGTCATCTTTCTTTTTGATTTTAATACATATATACACACAAACCATCATTGGTCGGTCGGTGAGTAATTTTATTTATTGTGGTCTGCGATGCGAAGTATTTTGGTGGCCCTCGATCTATTAATATCCACTCCTGACATTAGGTGTCAAGAGAAGTCACTGTAATGGGCGGTAAATCGTTTGCGCATTGTCTATTTACCTGCACCAAATTATCGTACATCATAATATTATGCGTATCAACATGTTGAACAATAGAAGGGCATAAAAAAATCAACAATACTTCATTAATTAATACTTATTTTAGTTATTTCTCACACAGTTTTAAATTAAATGATTTCGATTCAATTTTAAGTGCATATTTAGGTATATATATATTATAATATAGTATATAATAATATAATATATAATATTACAATATTAAATGTAAATAGATTTTATTAAAAATTCCAACATAAAATTTACTTTGAATAATAATAATAATATGTTAAATAATTATTTAATTCTATATTTATTTACTAACTAATTAACTTTTAATATTTATTATGCATTTTAGGATCTAAAATATTTTGGTACCTTATTATTATTATTGTTCTATGGTGTCATGCACGAATAAGACGATAACCGGTAACTGGTTTCAAAAATGTTCGGTTACCGATTACCAATTTTTTTGAGATCGGTTAGAGCCCTAGATTTTTTAATGAAGACTTCCCTTGAGAGGCTCTGCTTTCCACTTTGAATCATGGGAGTAAACGCGTGAAAATATCACTAACACTGACAAATGTAACGCTTTCAATTTAACATAATATCTGTATAACATATATATAATATATATAAATTAACATACGTTCTTTATAATATATGACTATTGTATACATACGTTCTATATATATGAATATTTATACGTGTGCGCGTGCATTACTTCCTACGTTGGCACGGCTAATATGCTGAGTGTTATTAGTGTTAATAATGGAAAATGTGTATATGTATGCAATATAATATATTATGCAGACTAGAGTTTAGCACGCATCGTGTTAATGACCGACCGGGACTCCTGTAAGTCGGCAGTCGATAGATACAGTTGATAGTTTACAGAGTGATCCATTTAACGTAATACACTTATTATACGAAAAGTAGGTGGTTAAACGATAAAGTGTCTTACTGTAAATGGATCACCCTGTATAGAGTCGATAGTTTTATAATCGATAGTTATATAGTCGATGGAGACAGTGAAAGTCGAGTTGAGAGTCAATAGTTGACAGTGGATGGTCGATAGTGGAAGTCAATGGTTGACAAGTGACAACGACCTGAAGAAGACCCGCGGACGACCGGCTCAACCCACATTAGACATCAGCATTCATCACCCACAACACAACATGGCCCGATCGGTACTGGGAAAATCATCTGATTAGGTTATCCCGTAGGCTTAGGCAATAGGCAAAGTGACATTAGGTAGGTACGATCGAAATTCAAATTCATAATGATTTTGTTTTACTAACGGAATTATTATTACATAAAAATAAATACATATATATGTATATAGTTTATATATTTCGTAAATTATTTCGTATGATCTTCGTATTTCATATTTGCAAAGCCCACGGTACTTGGGGCTTTGGGTTTACGGTTTTGAAATAGGTCACGCAAATACACGCCAATCGCACGCTAAATATTGAGACAGAAAAGAGTCCTTAAAATTCAAAATTTGGATGAGGAGGGGCTGTAAAAGCGTTCTCAATTTAATTTTTGAACTTGTCCTAGCGCCAAGCAAATTTCAAAACTAGTCAATTCACGCCAATTCACGCTGATTGCACGCTAAATATTTAGCCAAAACAATTTTGTAATTCAAAATGTGGGGGGGGGGGCTGGAGAAACGTACGTCCAATCAGTAGCTCTCAATTTATTATAATCTATAAATACCTAATATATATTATTTGATGTTCGATATATTATAAGATTTTATGTTGTGGTAATAATGATATATTAATATTTATTAACATTTAACAAATACATATAAATATATACGAGTACTTTGCTTCAAATGAGGTACCTACCGGCATTTATAGGTCAGGATTGAAAATTTAAAACAAGGTTTCGCGTTTAGTTCAGTCTGTAAAAAAATCTAAATAATATACCTACATAAAATATCCTAGCCTGACATACCGTCTCCGCTCAGAATCGTTTTTCGCGTATTATATCATTGAAATTCAAATTTAATACCATCTATTACAGTGACCCACTTACAACCTACTGTACAGCGGAGCAATATCCACTTACACGCTTTTATTTTATGGTTTGTCCGACTCTTAAAAACTGATGACACTTTTTCACTTTTGGTCCACTTTTGCCAAAAATACTTACTAGATTCACTTTCTTCACTTTCAAGTGTCGGGGTGGCAAACTTAAGGCCCATGGATCAGTTTTTTTAAGAGGCCCCATAATAAAATATAAAGGTCTAAAAAAATTACTTAAAATTTTAATGAAAAAATTATCATTACCATTTTTACCAAAATACATTTATTTAAATTTCGATTTTTAGAATTTTTAAGTATACCTAAGACCATATTTTCAAATTCCTAATATTTTTTCTTCTAACTAAGGAGTGTACTGTTGCGATACAAATTTATATTTTTCAAATGATTTTCTTAAAAATATTGATGTACCTATCTAAATCAAAATTCTAAAAGTAGTTGCTGAATTATTAAAAGGTTTATACTAAAGATAATAATCCTTAAAATATACGGTTATAAAATAATATAAGCTATATGTAATATAAAATATAGGTAGTATTCAATATAGGTAGATCATTTTTGAAAATGATTAATGTTGATAGATCAATAGTAATTGTTACTAACATTTGCAAATCATCCATAGTTAGATTATAAAGTAATTTACAACAATAGGTTACATTTATTTTTGCCAAAAAAATACATTTGAAAATATTATACTTTAAAGTCTCATATGCCCACGAATAATATTTTTAAATTACAACAAAATAACTAAAATTGTTATTCTTGGTTTTAGATTCTGAACGGAGTGAAGAAGTTAGTGGTTTTACAAAGGTGTTTTATTTTTTTTTATATCCTGTATTCAAAATTTCTACCAGAAGAAGTGCTTCGATTTCAACATATAGGTAGAACCTAATCTTTTAGAAAATTGGATCAAGATGGTACTTTAGAGAGGTCATTTGATTTTTTTAATAGTTATTTAATGCCACGGGAAAAACCACCGAAAAATTACGAAAAAACGATAAAAATGGGATTTTAATTTCCAACGCTTTGTTTATCACCATAGAAATGAATAAAAAATTATAATATTAATAACTAGCTGGCACGGCAATGCTTCGCTATTGCAAGATTTCTCAGATATTAATTTGCTATTTATTTTCTGGAATTTAAATAATCTTTTTTATTTTAGACCTCTTTTAGTCACGTCTCCGTGGTAATGTAGCCATATAAATTTAGCGTCGCCACCGCAGATTCTTCATAATGTTGAAAAAAAATTATATCGCTTGTTAATTTATACTTGTAAAAATTTTATCTAAATTATCAAGGTTGACTGCCAATAAGATTTTATTGACCAAAAATTATCTCTATTTTCTTCCAATATTTGATAAAATTCCTTAATTTTTTTCTTATTATGTAATTATATTTTTCAGGGCGATTTTTTTTTTTTTTTTTTATCATTTCTAGTGAGTACCTATCTAAAATATTTAGCCTAAAAAAATGCACTAAAAATTTTTAAAATGTATCAAGGTAATTAATCTAAAAAAAAAACAAAACACCCAACAAAGTATTGTCCGTGTAGTGGAAAGCGGGGTATTACCGTATGTGGGGCAAAACCATATAATCGAGATTTTATTAATAATTGATATCATGGAGGAAAACTGAACACACTGATTTGTAGTTTTTTTTTTGTTTATTTATTGAATATGATAATTCGTGTGTTTAGACATCACATATTGCAAAAAAAAATATTTTAAGTGTTTTTAATCAATTGTTAAAATATTTTCAAATATGTTTTTATTATTATTCAATACCTTATTAAGTGTAATTTGCATTTCTAGTTCAGTAATAAATTAATATTGAATGCAACTTAAGATATAATGTTTAATAATATGCAGTTTCGACTTAGTTTATTAATTTAAAATTAGAATAGTAGACCTCTAGTAAATTATTTTAAATGACGTGGCGAAGGGAAAAACTGTGAGGCGGCCGTATCTTAGTTTCTTAAGGGCCAGTTGGTAGGTAATGGCCAATAGGTGACAATTTAATATTATGACCTACGTAATATATTACAAACTTAACAAATAATAAATTAAACTAATCAAAAAAATTTTGTTCTTTAACCTTTAAAGTAAAATACTAAATACTGGATATCTATTATATATCTAACTAGTTAAGAGGACGCTACACAGATATTTTCTGTCTCCATCTTACAAGTACATAACATAGCAAATATAGAAACTATTTAGGAAGTATTTTATTACTTTTTTTAAAGATACCTAATATAAAAATTTATATTTTATAGTTTATTGATGTTTAAACCATAATTTCATTCATTATTTATCATCTTGTTTTAAAATATATTAACACTTTTATGATAAGATTTACTAGAGCTTTAAATGTTAAGCATGTTCATCTTGATACACATTTCATTAGTGGGACAAATTACTTTATCCCATTAAAAGGAATAAAATACAAACAATTATGTAGTAAACATTAAAATAAAGTGAATAAAGTGTAAATTTAACAAACCATCATTTGTGTCGCCAGAATATCTCAGCAACAGTTTTTAAAACATTTTATACCATAATTTCTAGTGTTGTGACCAACTGACAGCAATAACTTCCTGACTCTAGAACTTTTTGATCTCATAATATCTACTGTTTTTTTTAGGGCTCTGGTAGCCATATCTCGATCTAAAGGATTTCTTTAAATTTCTGGGAAACGAAAAAGGGGCTACAATTAATAAAAATTTGTTAAAACTGGATGAAGTCTATAATATTTCGCAACACTTTTGAAAACAACACTACAACAGTGAACATAGGAAATTATAAAGGAATATCATTGATAATAATTAATGGTCATATTAATCACGGCTTTAGATAATATACAGGTTAAGCAACGTATATATTCTTAAATCGTGGCATATACCACGGTCTAGATTATTATTATATTATGAATAAACAATAAACATAACATAACATTTTATATAAAGAGTGTTTTTTACATTGACCTTATACGGAGCATGGTAGTTGTTCTCGCGGTGAGTGTAGCGTGCGCTACACATGTCGTTCCAATACTTTTGAGCACGGTTTAAGATATATCTACAACCGTTCTTTTGAGCCAATACTTTAGAATCAACCAGGTTGTTAGTATAGTAAAATTTATCGTATCGTAATATAGTATGTTTCATAGACATTAATATGCTATATATAAATATATAATACTTATATTAGAACTGTTTATAGTGTTTATACTTTTATTAGAAAAATTATTTTATATTATAAAATATTACCTATATAGAATTATATTGTATAATTTATAAAGTTGCTTGATATTATAATATCGTAAGTATTTGTCGTGAGGAATGGCATCACTGCTGTCAAGTTACGAATCACCGCATGTATTGTTATTTACAGGTAGGTATAAGCACGGTTAAAGATATACAGGTTAGATATCGCCTGCCAACCAAGCGGTTCAGAAATGTTACGGTTGACTGTAACACATACCTAACAGTAGCATAAAGTGCTAGTAGTACGTATGGTTGCTTTATTTTGTTTTTTCGGGTAAATGTACGGTATAAATGATAAATAGCAACAAGCAAATGAAAATCAATAAAAAATATTAATTATAGAGATATATGCTTTATAATAAATTGCAATTAATAATTATTATTTATTACCTATTCTTAATTATTGTATTATAGCCTGTATTATATTAATTTCAATTATTTTATATTAATTATAATATCATAACAGTGTATTTGTGTTATGTACATACAAACATTTTAACAAAATATGTAATTTATGCATATTATTTAATATTTTATAAATTCTAACAAGTAGGTATATGGACTTTTACTGCAGTCTTGGGTAGTATTGCGAATACTTATAAAATACTTTTCCCAAAATAGTTCTGAATAACTATTTAGAATATTTTTTAAAAGTATTTTATTCCTATAAAAGAGTCTAATAGGAACCCAAAATATTCTAAACATTTGTAAAATTTAAATATACTAATAATAGTGTACGAGTATACTATATTGTATATCTTGAGAATTTTAGAATTATTAGTTTTTATAGTATTACTACAAATTACAAAAAGATAATTGGTGATAGCTATTAGCGACAAGGGTAGGTACAACTTGAGCATAATATAGTCTACAATATTTTCTTGCATGGCTGGGCTTGATAAGTTACAACTTTACTCTTTAGTGATATATATCTATATATATATTCCTATCTAAGGAGTAAAGAATACCTAACGTTGGTGTGAATTCAGATAAATAGTAATTATACACAAGAATAAGATATATTCAATGCGACAATGCATTTAAAAATACGGTGGTAAAAATACTAGATTTGAATTTGTGAAAGCTGTATCTCATTATTTAAAATGATTTAGTTTTAAGTTATTGAAAAAGAATTTAAATAAGTATATATATAGTATCATATTATACTATATAATACTTATGGATAAGTATTTGACTAATTTTATGTAGGTAGGTAACTAGTTTTATATTAATTATTCTAACATTGTGTTAAAATTATGTACATAGGGAACACGGGGTAAAACCGATACTGGGGTAAAACCGATATTGCTTATTTCGCATTATTCTATGGATGAAAATTATAAGTTTTAAATTTATTTCATTCCTTATTATGAAACATGTTGTTATCGCTGTTAACATCAACTGCAACGTTTTTGTTTGAATTGTTATTCGATTACGAACATTTTAAAGTTAATTATTATTATAATTTCATATTTTGAATTTAAGATTTAACAATGATAGAACCAAACTACAATTACCATATTTGTCTAGTATGAATCTACAACTTGTAAAGACTGTTTTGCAATCACTAACTCATTTTATCTAAATAATATTGTGTTACTTATCATTTATCAACAATTTCGTAAAAAATATACTTCGGGGCAAAACCGATGGGGCAAAACCGATCAGTTTTTATAATGCTTGATAATTGCTATTTATTTATTATATGTTAGGATTAGGTATACCAAACTAATAATCAATTATTTTATTTTATTAAGAACAACTTGTGTTGTTAAAATTTGTTTTTATTTAAAATTAATTAAGTTATAAATGTCTTATAATACATAGGGAATTTAATGAAACCATTACTACTATAGTTACAATATTTAAATACAATGGTTATTTGGATTTGGTTTATTAAGTTCCTTTGAAAAAAAGGTTAATATTATATTTTTCTTCATCATTATTTTAGTATCTGTTATACCATGCATCGATATTGCCCCATTACAAATCGATTTTGCCCCAGTATCGGGGCAAAACCGATAAAATATTAAAAATAGTTAATGGCTTGCTAAAAAATAAATATGAATGATATTCCACTGTATTTTAATTCAATATTGTAAACGAGAATTTACTTAATACAACTGTGCAAACAGATCACGTTTATTTTAAGATCCTGAATTATTATGAAAATATTCATTTTTTCAGTCGGTTTTACCCCGTGTTCCCCTACCTAGGTACTGCAATTAATAAAAGTTGCAGTACATTCGTATATTTTTGTGTTACCTATTAATTTGTTGCACAATCTCCTGGTACCCTTTAAAAATATATACTTATTTGTGTCCCAATACTCAGGTCCAGGAAATGTTCACAAATATAAATTAAAATACTTAAGCAGGTGGATAAAATGTATCTCAATTACCGACCACCCGAAAAAATCACTATTCAATGATGAAATAGGTACACGCGTTCCGCTCAGAATCCAGTAAAATAAACATTAATTAATTTAAAAATTAATGAAACATATTATTGCACGAAAAACTCAAAATGTTCATCACACATGTATTTTAATGCTCAACAACTTAATAATTATCCATACGTAATACAATATAATAATAATTCATAATAGTTCATGATAATAAACCGTGATGTTTCAAATAGTAATTCACAAGACTGCAAAATTATGATTTATTGAAAAACTTGTACGTCACTTCTGAGTTCTGGGCATTATTTCTTTTTAAGGGGGTTCGATACCGTGATTTTCTGTTTTTGTCTAACACACGTACAACATAGTATTTTAGACATGTTCTTTTGCCAAACCTTCCAATTGATCTATTGAAGCGATTAAAATTCGGAAAACAGATTTGAATTTGTCGTCAAGTCTTTTTGAAATTGGCTTTCTCACATGTTTGATATTATCCCCCAAATTGCTAAAAATGTTATATTAAAAAAGAGGTTTATCTCACCACCCCGTACTAAATGATTAATGAAGATCTCAAAGCTACAACAAGATATCTTCATTTTTTGGGCAAAATTAGTTTTTAATTGCATATTAATAAGAAAAAAGGGGGGCAAGTGGATGTCACTCTGCTGTACAGTAGGTTACAAGTGGGTCACTGTATAATGGATGGTATTAAATTTGAATTCAATGATATAATATCATTGTATAAGAAAAACGATTCTGAGCGGTGACGGTTTGTCAGTGTGGATATTTTATATTATATTTATATTGTTACTAGCTGAATAACCTGGCGCTGCCCGGGAAAAAAATTGTGATTAATTACTGCTTTTGGGTGTAATTCGCTCTGCATAGGTATGGAAGCAAAATCATATTATATTTTAATTTTTAGCCAACCCGCGTGGCGTTGCCCACGAGTTTCGCGTATAGTTATACGAACAGTATATTATTATCAGGTAGGTAATAGATTGCGGTAACAGTGAGATGGGAGATAAAATATAGCCTATATTATATTAGTACAGCTTTGTAGTTGAAAAAAAATTGTATACAGTGTACCTAAAATAGTATTGAACTCATAGTTGATCATCCCGGATTTTTAGGAGTATTTATATTATATTAATATACTTTAGGGAGTTATTTTATTGTTTAAAATATAATTGGATTATTGGTGTACGCGTGATGCATGAGATTAATTTTAGCGATAAACTTATCGGAACAATTCTTATTGTTGACCTTCGGACAAAAAAGATAGGTTGCAGATAGCTGGAAACCCGCGGGCCGCCGTATATACATGATTGCAACGTAATAGACCATTATTTATAATAATTTATAATTTTTAACTCTTTTGTTTATTAAGTTAGAGAATCGATCAAATGCCATAAACCTTCTCCGCAACGAGCTCTTCAATTTAAAAAAAAAATCATAACGATCGGTTCAGTAGTTTCCTAAAACATATCACTCAAAGGTTTTCATTTTCACATTTATAGAAAAACACACATACCAATACATTCATCATTCCACTCAGAATCTAAAAACTGCGTAGTTTGGTGCAACAACCAGTCAAATCCATTCGTTGAATACGGAAATATAATGAAAATGGAGATTTCTTGTTTTGATTTAAGTGCAATAATACAAGACTTTCCAAATTTTAATTTTTGGTTTTGATATCATACGTTATGAAAAATAAATATTGTTTCCTATGAAAATAAGTGCTAAAATAATGTATAGGTATAAATGTATACTGTGTAGGCCAATTATGTAGGTATAAGTTTATCCTTTTCTCATATTAATAATATTATTCTTAATCATAACGAATATGCATGTAAATGTGCAACAACGAGACATCTCCAAGTTTTTATTTTTATTTTTTACAACAAAAAAATTTGGTTTCGACAACTTGTCACTAACTACTACTTATACGAATTGAAGTCGGATCTTTTTTTTTTTTTTATTTATTTGAAGTAATCTACAATCTATACATTTCTTGGTATAATAAGTAGGTTTGATAGGTGAAGTAAGAGTGATGTGAATAATAAGATTAGGGAAGATACCCAGTGGTAACACCCTGTAAGTCGGATCTAAATATATATTTGTTAATTTTTTAAATAATTTTTTAATTTTTATAACAGTTTTAAGCGATTCCTGAAAAATTGTATTAATTGGAGATGTGTATTATTGTTGCTCTGAAGTCAGAGGTCTTCAAATATTTGAGGTTTTATACTTGTATATAATGCGACCTTTGATGCGGCCCACTTGTATGCATTTTTATGAACATTGCCACATTTCTATGACCAAGGTAGGTACTGAAGTTATAAATTGAATAAATAGGCTAGCTGGGTGGGATGTATTTTCCAGTCCACCTTTAACGAAAATTTAAGCACAGCATCGGACGCTGGTCGTTTAAGCCTTACAATAAAATATAATTTATGCGAATACTATATAATGACATCTTGTTATGCACATGTTTTGTTGTAAAACCGTGAACACGTCTTAAATCAATGAAATGGGGTGACACCATAACTATTATTCTCGTCTGTCCCAGCCGATCAGAGCTGTGCCTAGAATCATGTTTCTCTACGAATACAATAAATATATATTGTTTATTTGTATTAAATAAAAGTTAAAGTCATAAAGAAATTTACAATAATTCAAACGTGTGTAAAAAAAACTATTACTTCAAAGTTTTTAGATTACTGGTTTAATAAATTAAAAGGGAAAGTATATGTGGAAGTCAGTTTTAAAATATCAAAGTTAATTATAGTTTTATAGAGTGGGGAGTATGGCGACACTTAAATTATTAAGGTACCAACACTATATTATAGTATATTCACCTACACATTTACACAAATCGTTATCTTACTTTGGCATCTGTAGGTGTTCTAACAGGTTAGCTTAGGTTGGCTGTAAGCAAAGCAGGACATTAACGGTATTCAACAGAACAGTTATAAATAGTAACTATTATTGGGGAAAGAAAAATATAACTCGTTTACTCAGTTTCCCATACAAGGTCGTTTATATATTTTTCTAACAGGTACCTAGAGGTAATAAACAGAATAATTTTATTATTATTAAAAAAATAACTGATTATTAATTAAGTGATGTTACTTTCTTTTTTTATTAACACAATATAACTTTTACAAGTTAAAAAAATTACTTTCAACTTTAAACTTAGGTACCTTACATTAGGTAGCCTTACATTTTTCTTGAACGATCGTTTTATACCGACAGCCAGGGCTGGATTTAAACTTTCGGATGCTCGGAGCAAATTTTTTTTTTAAGGCCCCTATAGCAGTAAACAAATGTAAAATGTAAAATACCCAATATTATCTAAGAAGTCAAAATTCGTTTGTAGACACCAAAATTATGATAATTTTATCAAACCTTCATAATTTGAAGAGTAAAAATAAGTATATTGATCTCAAAACATATTTTTATTTATTAACATTTCGAAATTAAGCTTTCACACTGTTACATTAGTAATAAATTATAATTAGAGTTTAATTAAATTTAATACTTCCAAATTTTTATATAGTTACTCTAAATATTACCTACCTACATACTACGTACAACCAAAATAATGTCAAAAAAAAAATCCGGTGGCATTTTGAAGCAGAAGTCCATGTCACTCCTTATCAATCTTGAGTTTTCCAGGGACTACCCCCGCGCTGTTTAAAGTAAATCATATTATCATCACTTGGACGTTTATACCTATATACTAAAATATTTTATGTTCGCTGGATGCACCAATTTCATCCCCCCATGTTTGCAGCCCAAATTATATAAATACCTAGGTACTACCTAATCATTAATCAATGTCTATTTATTTACAAAGCTGATATTTTTTTTTCATAAATTTCCTAAACCGAGAGACAAAAAGCTTAAAATTTTTTTTATAGTATTCCGGCATCCGGATGTCTCCCAAGCATCTGCTGACAGGGGAAAGTGCGCTTAAAACCCTCAGTAAAACCCGACCCTGCCGTATAATTGTTACACTCAAATTATTTGTTTCTTAAGAATGTTGAATGTATGTGAAATATACACATGTTATGCACATATTAATGCGTACCTAATCGTACAAGCTAAAAAATCTTAAAAGTATCACGGTTCAAAATAATGCATAATATATTTTCCAAAAAAACATGAATAATCCCTAAGCTTTGTAGGTTAAAGCATCAACCCTAGCACACGCAGCGCAGCCTGTGGCCGTTTAATCGTGCGATTCATTTCGGGTCGTTATCAGAAGCGAATTTAGGACTTTTATTTTTCTTCATGATATTGTGATTACCTACATGGTTTATTGTGTACACAATATTTGTTTTGTTCAGGTTATTCAATTATTATTGATTTATTGCCTTATATTATTGGCAATTTTATGATTTTTGGTTATAATATATTGCATCATCATCATCATCAAACAAAACAATCTTTCCTGTATTTCTGAACACTAGAAAGTTTGATACCTTGATCTGTGTATAGTCTTGTCTTTTATACTTAAACATTGTTTATAGAAACATAATATAAGTACAGTGTTGTTTTCACATTTTAACGACTGTAAGTATGTTAAATTCTTATGTTTTGATACTATAGTATAATAATTATTAAAGGGTTCATATTAGTATTAAATTGTAAATTGTACTCCCAAGTACAAACATTATATATATTTAGTTTTACTGTGCTTAAACATAAGACTATAATATAATTACCTTAGTAGATGTATAATTATAGGTTGTTGGAAACTTCGAACTATACTGTTCCAAATAAGAATTGGAACAGTTGTTGTCAAAAACTAGTACAGGTTTATGCATTGAACAGACAATAATGGACGATCATCACCTTAGAATGTTGCCAATAATAGGCAGATTTGTCATGAACATGGGACCGACTGTGTGACAGCTCAAAGTTCATGCGCAATGGTGTTATGTGTTCCTTTCTTATTTGGAACAGATTATAGAACTGAAATTTAAATGATTTTTCTTGAGGTTGATTATAAATGATTATTTCTTTAGATAGCTTTGTATGAAGCATTAAAGCAACACCTCATAATAATTACTGAATTTTAAAATTTTTTTCTACTTTTAGATTTTAATGTTAATATATTATTACTTATGTGTCTTGATAGAAACAATATGAATTTTATACAAAAATGTTATTTTCACAATTTTAGTAAAGAATACATGATCCAATCTATATTATGGGTAGATATTACTTATCTTTACTTTATATAGGTATATTTAAAATATTAATTTATAAAATACAAAAGCGTTAACATTTAGTAAAAAAAAAAAATTGAACTACATTTCTACTAAGCACCGTATTTGAATCGAGGAAACGGGGATTTTAGTTAATTTACTTTTTAAATACATTTTTTTTCACTTTTGCATCCCCCTTTTAATTTTTTTTCCAATTTAAGCACCAACTAAACTGGAGAGCAGTTGGACAATTTGAAAAATTAAAGATATTAGTTTTTAATATATTAACACATATTATCTTATGTTTGTGTAGAATTGTAGATGTCATTGCTATTTTATATTTAAGATGATGTGTCGCTTATGGCTGAATGCTTTTTTAAAATTTGAAAGTGTATAGTTTACAATTACCCATACATGTCATTTAAAATTTAATATTTTAAAAATTTTTTTATTTTTATTGAATTGTATTTTTAATGTTGAAATAGGAAATATGGAAGATGATAAAGATGTTAAAGCTTCACTATCAAGTATTAGTAGTCCTAAAGTTAAGAAATTATTTGAAATAAAGAAATGGAATGCTGTTACTTTATGGGCTTGGGACATCGTTGTGGACAATTGTGCCATTTGTCGTAATAACATCACGGACTTATGCATCGAGTGTCAAGCCAATCAAAATGTAGGGTCTAGAGATGAATGTACAGTTGCGTGGGGCACATGTAATCATGCTTTTCATCTTCACTGCATATCTCGTTGGTTAACAACTCGACAAGTATGTCCACTTGATAACAAAGAATGGGAACTCCAGAAGTATGGTTTATAGAAATACATCTGGAATACATTTTAACCTACATTTCATTACTTGTATGAATAATAAATATTCAATTATTATTAAAATGTCCATGATATAAATATTTAAAGAAAAAAAATTACATTGCCAACCACTAAATTAATATATATAATTAATATTTATCCTGTAAAATTTTAAATTCAATTCATTTTACAATAAACGACTCTGTGTACTATGGATATAACTGATGAATATTGTTTTGTTTATTTTATTATTTCTTATTTATAAAAATGACTACTGAGTTAAATTACAGTACTTAATAATGTTAAATTACTTTAGTGTTTAATCAGTATAGTAATATTGTATGTATATATATTGTTTGATGATTTCAGTTTGTTTTTGTTTTAAATTTAACTTTATAAACATTTAAATCTATTACCAACTTAAAAAAGTTACAAAACTTGTGCACCTATGTTTCCTAAATCTGTATGATATAACCACGGACGTACATACGTACGTATGTACGTTCGTGGATATAACGTTTTCAATAGTACATAAAAATATTTTTTCCCTGTGAAATAATAGTCAAATTCTTTAATTGCAGTTAATAATATTGTGTTTTGTTAGGTACTAATGTACTATTATTATAGTTTGGACAAAATGTAAAATACCAATTAAATATAAATTACAATCGAAAATAAATGAATTGTTGTCATTACTAAAGGGTATAAATTACCACACAGCACTTGTCAATCAAAACAATTGTCAAAATATTATATTTGAATTGGTTTTAAAATATTTAAATTTAAAAGTTAATAAATTATTGATGACATATTTTATATTTTACCTTGTAACCAAAATATTGTATTGTTATGAATAAATATTGGCTCAACAATATTTAATTTTTTAAGATGATTAAAAATTGAATAAATCTTAAAATTTAACATTCAATGAACAGATAAAATAATAATTTACTTTTGCTTTAAAACTCATTATTTATTTAATAATAAAATTATTATATTATTTTTATTTTCTATTCATTGAATAAAATTGAATTAAATGTATCTTATAATGTAATGTTAAATAACTAAACTATATTAATATTTATTTTTGGTTAATATTAATAATTTATTCAATATTTGTAATTATTATTTTATTTTATTTTTTTATTGATCGATTAAATAATAATATATATTATTTTAAATGGAAATTGAAAATTAAATGAAACTTAAAATTAACATGATATAAATATACTAAAAAAATATGTATTTAATCTTTAAAATGTATATTATTTTATTTTAATCTAAAATAAATAGTATAAAATGAGTTTAGCTGTTGATAATAAAATAATATAGATATTCATATAGTAAACCAATAAATGCATTCAATGAGTATTTCATTACAATTAATTGGTCTCTACATGATTACACATTTATCTAAGAAATTTATGAAACCAGTTCATATGGCAAAGTCCATTAACTTTAATATATTTTTTACTAAATCTGCTAATAATGAAGCTCTCATAATTATTATAATTATGTTATAAAAATAATAACTTAAAAAATGAAACACCAATAGGTTTTGACAAATCATGAGTAAAATTCATAGTATAGATTCACTTATATTTGTATATATAATACAAGTTTAAAAGATGCTAGTAGGTATATAATAATATTTCCATCACAGTTTAAAAATTACAACAATAACTATATTGTTAAACCATTTTTTAAAAATGGGGACAAACAAATATTAAATAAGTATAAACCAAAATCATTTATCAGTAATTTTGCAAAGATCCTTGAAAAAGATCTAAAGCCAAGTGATTAAACGTTTTTAGAAATAGTATAATAAACTAGCTTTTGAAAAATAAATATGATTTTAGACCGAAATTAGGAACTTTACAGCTGATGCTTTATACATGACAGTAAAATATATATTTATGATTCACTATTGATAATAGCTTAGCAAAAAAACTATTGTAGTATTTCTAGATTCTGCAAAAGTATTCGATACTGTAGTAGTGCAATACTGCAGTTGATCATAAAGAATTATTAAATATCATTTCTGGGTTTGAAATTATTAAAGAAAGTTTAAATGGCAATTTTAATAAATTATTTGTGCGTGATAGAAATATAGAATTCAGAATAGGTTACGGTAAACAGGATGGTAAGAAAATAAATTGTGGTACTCCATACAAGTAGCTAGGTTCTTAATAATGATGTTTACATGAGTACATAAAAGAGTATATTATTTAAAAAAAATTATTACCTACCTACATTAAGTTTTTATGGTTTTTTTTTTATATAATTTGATTATTTATTTATATTTTAATGATTCGACCTAATTACGATATATGAAAATCAGTACCCAATCGGAAATGTAATACTTACGCCGAAACTCACAATAGGTGCAATAATATATTTTTATGTAGCCTCTCCCAACGGGTATAGTATAATAATTGGCCACAACTTTAAATAGTACCTACGGCTAAATCGTTTGACATGGGCTCGATTATGTCGTTCTTATATAGACAATATATAATATATTATGTAGTAGGTACTGAATATATTACAGTTTTTCGGTGAGTCAATTTTGCTAATTATAAATTTAGTGTAGCATACAAATACTGCTGCAGATTCTATATAACACAATATTAGTAAAAAAAATAGAACTTTATGTATTTAATTAAAGTCTGGAAATTAAATTGTATAATGATATGACTATATAATATTTAAAATAACTTATATAGGTAGGATTAACTATGAGTATTAAATTAAATAAACTATTTAATAAATACTAAATAATAAATTAATAGGTACTTGGTTTTATTATCTACTTATTTTATTATTTATTTGCAATGCACCTATATTATTTAATGTATACCATGTAATACTTAATATATTACAGTTTTTAGGTGAACTAATTGGTTGAGATAATCTAATTTATTAATTATAAATTTTATGTGGGATACAAATACTGCTGCAGATACTATATATAATACATTATTAATAACCGAATAGATCTCTATATATTTGAGTAAAGTCTGATAATTAAATTATTGCTCAAAATATAGGTAGGTCTATCATGTATATTTATTTAATTATGAGTTTTAAATCAATTAAATAAACAGATAATTAATAAATGATAAATAACAAATTAATTTATTTATAATATACCAACTCACACAAGTACTTGGTACACAACTCTTTTTTTGCTAAACGCTTAATGTTTAAGGGGATTCGATACCGTGATTTTCTGTTTTTGTCTAACACACGCGCGACATAGTATTTTAGACGTGTTTTTGCCAAACACACCAATTGATCTAATGAAGCGATAAGAATTCTGAAAACAGATTTGAATTCTTCTATATATATGCGATTTGAGGTTTTATTACACATGATTCATACGAATTACGAATTAAACGATATACCGGTATAACGGTATTTTAATTAAGAATTCGTCGCAGTCTAGCAATGACTTAAATGTCATAGATTTGACTGACATTCAGTGGCGCCGAGTTCAGTAAAATAAGGTGGTTCAATTCCAACCAAAGCTCACCCAACCACCCACCCACCCACCCAATTCATCATTCAAAAACGGAAGAAACTATTTAAAACTCCAAACCACACATAGCCGCTCGCTACGCTCGCAAATTATTTGTATTTTATTAAATAATTAAATATTTTATTTTTTTGTTATATCGATTTCAATCATAGTCACTGATGATTAGTTAGTCAGTTACTGTGTTCACAAAGATTTTTGAGTTTCACGATAGATCACAACTTTTTTTTTGTTTATAAATGGTTACTATATTGGTTACAGATATTATTATTATAGGACAAATTAGTAGAAATGTTGTGTGTATTAATAGTTGTCATTGGTTACTCGGGAAGATGAGGTAAAAATATAATGAATCAAATCGTCGCATTTACATGGCCTCGATTAAAGAAAATATATCTTAAAAACAATTGTATGTTTGTAGCTTATATATTCAAAAACTACAGGAATGATGTTGACGAAAATTTCAGGGATTATTCTTAGAGATATCATAAACGCTTTGAGAGTAAATTTAATTACGATAAAAATATACCAAGTGGTAAATCCAATTAGCGATTTGTGGTCAACCTTATCTTTCAAATTATTTCATAAATAGCGAGGCACGCCAACGCCCACGCCGATTTGCTCTTGAATTGAGG
>NC_042493.1:57094004-57122758 GCF_005508785.2 Acyrthosiphon pisum
GACGTTTTGAACCCGATGTTAGCAAATATTAGGAAAAAAAGGTCCATGGAAAAAAAGTCCCTTGTAAAAAGGTCCCCGGTAAGAAAGTTACGCGTAAAAAAAGCAGGGATTGAAACCGTTTTTAAAACCGATTTCAGAAACCGGTCTAAACCGTTTTCAGAAACCAAAACCAAAACCTTAATCAAAAACGAAACCGAAAAAAATTGGAAACCAGTATTAAAGTCAAAACTGAAACCGAAAAAAATTGGATACCGGTATTAAATTTAAAATCAAAACCGTAAAAAATCGGACACCGGTATTAAATTCAAAACCAAAATCTGAAAAAATTGGAAACCGTTATTTTTTTTTTTTTATTGTCGTGTTTTCAAATACGTAAATTCCATTAATACCTACGCATAATTAATACTCATAACAAAATTGAGATTATGATTAAAATGTTGATAACCATTTCATCATTCGTAAAATTATTTTTTGCTTTATTAATAGTAATGATATAAATGTATTATAGTTACTAGCAAATACTATATATGACAATACGGAAAAAACAATGATAATTGTATAGACGACACAGCACCCTGAAAATACTTTAGAAACCGGTATACAAAACCGAAACCAAACCCGACATTTCTTATTACTGGCATTGCTAAGTTGAAACCGAAATCGTTAAATTTAAAAACCAGTATACAAAATCGAAATTTCCTGATACCAGTATTGAAGTATTGAAACCGAAACCGAAATTATTTCAATCGGTTTCAAGCCCTGAAAAAAAGTCACACGGAAAAAAAGTTCTCTCGTAAATTAATAAAAAAAAAATATCTTATAATAATAGTATTTAAAAAAATATAAAAATGCATTTATTCAAATATGTGGTTTACCTACTCATGGTAAATTAATTCAAAGTTAAAAAATATAAAAAATATATTTATTCAAATATGTGGTTTAATAGTATTTAAAATATATGTAAAAATGTATTTATTATTTTATAATTTATTCAGATATTCAAGAAATTTGTCCTGGACTGTTGTAAGTCTGAAGTGAACATTCTTTAATAATTTGTTTGATTTGCATGGCTCCTATAGAACCTTTATTAGCAGCATTGTTGGTGACACAATAATGTTAACACACACATAAATGCAAGGCCTATGGCCAATTTAAACCAGGTATAATTAAGTTAGTTCACTGTGCACCTTACACCTCAATACACACTACGACTACTGGAAGCCGTATGACTAGGTACGATACAGTCACATAATATAATGCAGCGTTTCTTAAACTGAGTTCCTCTTGAATATTTCAATTGTTACTTTTATCATTTGCAACCACTTATATGTGTGAAACGGGATTCACCACCTATCATGTACCAACAAAAACGAAACACCGCAACAGACTTGATGCCGAACCTAATATGATAATACAACTTTTATCAATAAGGCCCAATATTAAGAATATTTGTAATAATAAAAAGTAATTTCAGCCATCTCATTAAAATTAAAATTTAGAAGTCGTGTTATTGTCTGTTGTTTAAAATATTTTTGGAATTAAATACAGAATAGTGTGTACACATTATTATTAAATGAAATTGTTACGATTATTTTTATTACAAATAATCCTTACATAAAATGACACATTAAAACTATTGAAACAAAGTATAGGTTCTAATTGTCGAGCTATAATAACTTACTGTTGAAACCTAAATAAAAAAAGCTAAAAAGAAAGATTGGTTCCACAATAAAAATGGACATAAAAAAGGGTTCCACGGATGAAAAAGTTTAAGAAACACTGGACTATAATGGAACATATTTTACATATTTGTGAGTATTATTATTTGTAAGTGTTTAGTAGACAATAAAACATAATATTATAACTGAAATGGAATCCTAGTCATTTAAATATATTTAAGATTCTGATATCTACATATCTACACCTTGCTACGGTATTTATATTTATAGGATTCTACGATTCTCCCCGACCACGTTACATATTGGTGCAGACGCTGAAGCTCTTGTGTAGTTACAAGATAAGTTACAAGTGTTGCAATTGGCTTAGATTTTTGTTTGTGACTAGTTATTAAGTTATGTTAATCGAAGCGTAGGGAAATAATAAAATTAACGTGTACTTTGATTACGAGTTGGTAATTGAGGTTTTTAATTTAATTATTTAATTTTTAATACTTTTATGAGATAATAAGTATTTAAAATAAGAGTAATTGAAATAAAAAAGGTAACGTTATTAGAGAATTTATGTAATAAAAATAAAAATAAATATGTTATACATTTTAATATTTATTATTTGTTATATATACCTATTTATAGATAAACCAACAATATATACATCCTACACTTATGGGATATAACTATAGGTACCTACCTACCGAATATCCTGTCCTTTATATGTAAAATTAGTTCAACAAAAAAATAACATTTACAAATAGTTAGGGTAATTTAAAAACTATTTACAAAATATAAATAATTTATTACAAATTACTACGAATTACAATTGAAAATAAATAAATTATTGTCATGACTAAATGGTGTCTATAAATTAATATGTTATACATTTTAATACTTATTATTTCTTATACATACCTATTTGTAGATAAACCAACAATATATACATTCTACATTAATGGGATATAATTTTACATACCTAGGTACCGAATATCCTGTTCTTTATACTTACAATTAAGTCAACACAAAAGTAACATTTTCTATAGCTCGGATAATTTAAAAACTATTTACAAAATATAAAACATTTAGGTAATACAAATGACTATGAATTACAATCAGAAATTAATTAATTGTTGTCATGACTAAAGGATATAAATTGATATTGTGTTATACATTTTAATACTTATTATTTGTTATAATATACTTTTTTTAGGTAAACCAACAACACATACATTCTATATTAATATAGGATATAATTATGAATACCTACTGAATATCCTGTTCTTGATATGTAAACTTGGGACAACAAAAAACGAACATAATATACTAGTAGTTAAGGTAATTGAGAACTATTTAAAAAATGGCTTCCTTAAAATTAGCAAAATATAATACAAGTGAACACATGGGTAACTAGAGGGGGGGGCATAGGGACCCGAGACGTAGTAGATTTTAGTCTAGCCGACTAAAATTTAATTTTTAATAAACTTACAAGCAGAGACGTATTTAGGTGGGCAGGGGTGGTGGTAAATTTTATCAGGTTTTTTTGTTAACATTACCAAGTGATGATTTACCTAATACTGCAATTAAAATGTACTCACTGATCATAAAAAATAATCATCAATTAGATTTAAGAAGATCTGGGCATATTTTATTTTTCGGGTCGAGTTTACACGTCAATAATTTTTACCTGAAAAAAAAACCAGACAGAGTTTACAATGGACCTTTTGAACATTTTTTTCTTTGGGCAGTGCTCACAGTCGCCCCATAGACAGACGACGCCAAACCTATTTCTTAAAAATAATTAAAATGTTTACCTAACCTCACTTGTACGATCGATTTTAGAATACGGGTCTGTGATGAATTCAAAAACTTAAAAAGACTCTCTAAAAATCGAAAGGTTACAGAAAAATGTTTTATTTAAAGCAAGTTATGTTCTAAAAATATTACCCATCTTCCGAATTCCACATGACTAGGTATACTTTATACTATACTATATTATACACACTGGTTTCCAAATGTTTGAACTCAACAAACCTTGAAATAAGAAGAAAAATTATTGCTGTACACAAATTTCGGTAGATGGAAATTTGGCACGGTCTAATGTTTAAAATACATACCTAACATGATTTAGTACGATCAGATAAAAATGTTTATTTCAGATCACGGACACTCTGTACTATTATATACATAAAGTATAAATTGTAAATATAAATTATATACCTAAGTAGTACCTAGGTATGTATAATATTAATTATTAAAATATATAATTTAAAAAGTCAATTAAAAATGTTATAAAATATAGTATATTTTAACAAGTAAAAATAATCAAAGATTTTTAAATTTATACTGGTTAGGCACACCAACCAAACATTACTTGGTGATACAATATATTTATAAATTATAATTATATTAAGTATATTATCAAAAATAAGTAAATTAAAAATGAGAATAATATAAATATTATGTCAAAATTACTAATCTATAAAAATAATAATAACAAAATAAAATAAGTAAGTACACTGCACAATATTTTATTATTATCAATTAACTTATATGAAATATTTAAACTCATCTGCAGGGTGCATACAAATATCGAAAACGTAGTTATTTAATAATTAAATTTACAGTTTATTCTGTATAGATAAAAAATTAAGAGATAAAAATAAGCCTAAGTGAGTCATGTTACTCTCATATCCCTCCCGTTAGCAAGCCCCTGGTCGGGCAGACACAACATGAAGACGATTGTCAACAATAATATTGTCAAGTTTGATAAGGATGTGAAAACTAATTGGCTATTAGAGGTAGTTGTCTGCACCTTATTCATCTCTTCCGCGCTAAGCAGCACTATCCGTTGACTAACTTCTGGCCATATTGGAGACCTTGCGTGAAACTGTTCTTCCACGATATTCAAATCCGTTTTTCCTGATTTTATAAGCACACATATAATAATAATAATGATAAAATGTTTTTTAAATAAGATATTTGCTTTACACTCACCAAAACTTTGGTATTTTAACACTTTTTTGAACGAAAAACCATCGCCGCCTTCTGACAGATAATTACTGATAATTATTGTGTAATTGGCGTTTAAATCCAATTTCTCGTACACCGGCACGGCGCAATTTCCACACCTAGCGTAAATGGATTGCACTCGATCGCCACTGGGCCGACCAAGATCTATTACGACATTCAATCCTGTTGGATGAATTATAAAATGAGTGTTATAATGGACAGATTACTGAGTAATAATTTTAGTTTTATTTTAAATAATACAGAATATATTAAATATTCGACAACAACAATTATTATTACAGTGTATCTATTGACATATTATTATCATTCATCACGATCAGATCGCATTGTCTGACTGTATGCGTTCTAAAATAGAAGATGAATAACATTTTTTTCTAGCGATTTTGTCTGTTTACCTGAAACTTGAAGAAATTCACCGTTGGCAACCGTTTTACTGTACCGTCGAACGGAGTACTCAAAAGCTGACCAAATATCTGAACCCTTAGTCGTAATTTTCCCTACATCATCCTGAAATGGAAGCGACGACAATAAATCACCAAAAGTGATGTTACCTAAAATACAAATAACGATCATATAAATCATTTAAAACTAAATAAATTTTAACTTAAATACTTCCATTTTGTTTCTATTTATAGCTTACCTATTTTATTTCTATTATTCATGTTTGTCCGTATCCCGCCAGCTTGTATCAATGCTATAGGTGCGTCCGTCCAGTATTTGGTCAAGCCATACGATTTAACATTGTTTCGAATATTCTGTACAAGATCCATTTTTTAAATTTATTTGTTATTGTTTTTAAAATTTGTTATTATTTTTAATACTCACGTAATCTATAAAAGAGTCCGTTATGAAATTTCCCAAGTTACATTCCCTGAATCTACAATATTCATCGATTCCTTCTAAGAATACACTTGTTGAACCAATCACTTGTTTAGTCTTGGCCTCGATCACTTTGCTCATGATTTTTACTTCATTCAATAGTTCTGGGTCTATAACAATACAATATAATATAATGATTGCCTTATCGTACTTTTGTATAATCATAGTTAGAATATTTAAGAAAGTTATGTCTGTCAAGTTGAATACACATTTTAAGGATTTGAACAATGTGTCTGCGTAACGTCAAGATAACATTGACAAATTTGTTTCCGACATGTATCGGAAATAGTTGCAAATTTGTAGCAAAACACATATCTGTAAAATCTACGGTTTTTGGCGTAACTATAAACAAATGAACAATGATCGTAGACACATAACATTTTCAATGAATATTTATATTAGTGTTCTCTATACACCAGTGATGCCCAACCTTTTTCCTTTGGCGGGCCACTTTGGTAAGCAATTATCTTCAAGCGGGCCACAATGTATAAAAATACAAAAATAATCTTATATATTGGACTTGTTTTTTTATCTTATATTGTCTATTGAAAAGATTATGAATTGAGGTACACATCGTAGGTGCACCATTAGTTTGATCAGTACGTTATTTTAAGTACATGGGTAATATCGATATTTAATTGTAAAGTTTCCGTATGAAAATGTCAGACAGAAAAAAACGCAAATATAATGATGATTGCCGAATTTTTAATGAAAAATGGTCTATAAATTACTTTTTCTTTAAAATTAATGGAAAAGCCGTTTGTCTTGTGTGTCGTGAAAGTTTTATTATTATCATTATAATAATAATTTTTGGAATAATTATTTAAAAGAATTCATAAATTTAAATAAAAATAATATATGAAAATAAATAAATTAAACATTTTTTCATACATTTTTAAAATTGTTTTTATTTTAGAAAATTCGTAACGGGCCACATAGAATACCTTCGTGGGGCACATTTGGCCCACAGGCCGCGGGTTGGGCACCACTGCTATACACGATAAAATATACAAAATATTTTGACTTGTTTTGAGCTGTTGACGGACATTTTCATTTTCCTTTTTTTTTAGGTTTTTTTTTCTATAAATGTCAATTAAATTTCATTCGTTGGGTTAAAAAGCTTGAAAATTTAATGCAAGGCTCCTAATATATTTTTACATTGACAGTTGAAAAATACTAAGATAGTCACAGTTACTTTTGATAAGTATTTAAAGTTCAAATCTTGACAATATACGTATAAATAATGAAAATGTGCAAATTATTTTGAGTTAGAAATACATAACAATTTTTAACCTTAAATCTAAGATTTGAAAATGTAGTAGAATATTCCTTATAAGTTTGTCTATTTTCATAAAAAAAAACTATGTTTACAAGATACATTGTTATTATAGTAGTTAAAAAATATTAAAAATACATAATGACAACTTTTTTTTTTTACAAGCGTTTAAATTTAAAAACTATTTTGAAGTTAGAAATTTATAAAATGTTCAACTTTTTTAGCTAATGATTGAAAATTTAAAACAAGGTTCCGCGTAAATATGTTATATATAAATAATTACTTTATTCGTAATTATATCAATATATCTTCAAATACACTTAGTTATTAAGACAAACTGTCTCCGCTCAGAATCATTTTTATTAGACAATGATAATATTACATCATTAAATTCAAATTTAACACTATCCATTAAAGTGACCTACTTGTAACCTATACGTACAGCAGAGTGACACCCACTTTACCACTTTTTATAGTTAAGAATTGGAAATTTAATACAGTGTTCCCCAAAAGTAGTTGATACTGTAATCGAAAAATCTAAAAAAAAATCTAAAATCACCATTTCTTTTATAGGCATTTCAAGTTAAATTTTGGACAAAATATTTAAAAGGAGAATAACTTAAGTTATTTAGTTGTAACTTAAAAATATTTTTCGTGGAAATTGGAAACCATGAATAAATCTATATAATTATATTTTGTAAACACGGAGACATTTACAAATATAATGTTTTTGACAAAAATGTATTTGATCTACAAAAAATGTGCTTGCTTATTAATACATAGATAAAGCTTTCACATATAATTTAAGCTTCACAAAATGTTCAAAATGCGATACTTAATATTGAGTTTTATCAATATATATTTTTATTGTATTTATATGTTTTCTCTATCAAGTGTTCAACCTTATCCATAAAGTACTACTAGTTACTAGGGTAAGTTAAGATTAATTTTTTGAAAAGTTTTGGAACTTTTTAGTGCCAATCTCGCTTTCAATACTACAAGCCGTATAAGTCTAAAATATTTAATGACATATATAAATTATTATGTAGGTTATACCTTGTCCGACACTGGAATCTAATAAAATCGGGTTTCCATAACTTTTGACGACTTCTCCGGCTTCATCGAAATCCAGCCACAATTGACCCAAGTATTTGGTAACGTAATATGCATGGATGATAGGTACATTCCTTTTGGTATTTGGTTGTTCCACCCAAAGAGGATATGGACCTAAGGGCTTATCGATGTCCGGTGGATTTCCTTCGTAAGAATATAACAGACTTTTATAATATTATCAATTTTATGGACTACCTACATATTATAATAGCCTATATTAAACACCTGTATGATATCATAAACATTTCACTATACATTATATATTATAAGGTACTATATAATTTCAGTCTGGCTATAAGGATGATGGTATTTCGCTCATTTGGTAGATACTGTCCGAACTCCCAAGTAATAGAATTTGTATATTTAATTAATAGCCCTGATATAAAATATTGTATGAATATTTTAGTGTTGGGTTTTAATGTAATTTATGATAAATTGCGATCCTGTGTACCATAGTTTACAAAAGTTATTTTTAAAATTAAAAAATAGCCAATTAATAAAGTTACTTATTGGTAACATAAAAAAAAAACACATATATTGAATAGTAAAATTTAACAATATTAGCTGCAGAACTCTCTTATAAATCCCACAGACCTAGGGGTATGTAAAAGCTAATTTACCTCAGAGACAAATATAAAAAAAAAAGAGAAAGGGTTCTAAGGAATAACGATAACTCCCTAATAACTACAAGTGGAGTTAGCTAAGAAATGGGGTGATTACTTTTAAAAGTTGTTGTACTGTGAAAAACCAGTTAAAATCTTTTATTTTGATCCGGAGACTTAAGAAGAATATAACAATTGTAGACAACTGACCTCAGATGAAATAAAATTGTAGTTAAATATAAAAAAACAGTAAATCTCCATGTAATATGATATTCAATCTGAACTTCTAATGAAAGGAAAATAAGAAATGGCTGTGTTGTTATAAAATATGATTTGGGAGTTCAAGGCAACGGAAAAAAACACTAAAAAAATGGAAGACTGTGGTGATTCGAAAAATACATAAAAAAGGAAGTAAACAAGTAATTCGTGATAGTTGTCAATGGATTTAAAAATAGTTATAATTTTCATTAATACGACCTGTAATTACTTATGGATTTGAGGCATGGCCGTAAAGAAAAAGTTAGAAGAAGGTTAAAACTGTAGGGTACCAAATAAATATCAGATAGGAAAAATTTGAGGGGAGGGTATATGTCGGGATGGTCCCAGTGGCGGATTATTCATAAGTAAAAAAGATTGTATCATATATCATCCCTATAACACCACAATAAATATTAGGTATATTAACCTGTGTATAAAAATGTATGTGAATGTCCACCAATCACCAAATCAATGTCCTCAACATCTCTGGCTATCTGCGTATCCATTTCTACACCAGAATGTCCTAGCGCAATGAGAATGTCAACTCCGTCTTTTTTCAGACGTTTCGCCTCTGCCGCAATCGATGGAATTTCCGGTAGTATTTTCACGTTGCCCACTCGTGTCATAACCTAAACATATATGAAAACAAAATTTAAGTTTTAATCGAACATCCTGCTGAGAATTTTCTTGTTCGTTAATATTTTCTGTTGGATTATCAGATGTACGTTTAAAAAACAAATTCAAACGTAAAAAATATACAAAAATGGTTAGTTATGAACATTTTTATTTTTTGGAGACTAAAACGTAAAATTCATATTCATCCTCATACAAAACAATATGATAGATAAGATATTATTTTTTTCACCATGTGTAACCAATGTTTAACCACTGAAAAGGATGACAGTGAGAACTGTTAATGTATTGTAATCATCGAGATGTATATACTACATATGTATATGTAGTATATACATCTCGATGATTGTAATATATAATTAACGTATAACTGTATCTTGTACACTTTAATAAAATACATAGAGCAGCTATAAAACAAATACTACTAAAAAATAATATAAAATAATCATCATAACGACCAGCGGCGGATTGGCTAAACATTTTGGTCCGGCAATTACAATGTGACAGGCCCACCAATAGGTATAATATTATAACAATTAATAATAATTTTCCATGAAAACCTTTTTATTTTTTAGGAATTGTCTTACTTATAATTTAATAAGATTTTTTAAGATCAACTAGATTCACTTACATAAGCAGGTATCTACAAGATGCTGAAATAGAAAAATCAATGCATTTTTACTGCCTTGAAAAGCAGTGTTCGGAATGTTCACTAAAAAAATTAATTCGTTCACGTTCACGTTCAGAGCTTAAAAAAGGAACTCGTTCACTTTCAAATTCATATTTTTTTCAAATGAACACATTCACATTCACGTTTTTTGAAAATATGAATGCGTTAATTTCGTAGTTAATTGTGATTTATTTTATTTTATAATTTATGTAACGAAAACAAAATAATGGAATTAATAATTTTAATGTTGTTTTATGTCCAGGTGTGCCCACTGGAATTTCATGTATTTTATTTTTATAATTCGTAATTTATTATATATCATAATAGTATTATAAATCAATATTTATTAAATAATAAATACATTTTAACAACTTAAAAATCGTCCAAATTTATTAAATATATAAAATGTTGTTCACGTTCTATTTTAAAATAACGAGTAACGTTCACGTATCGTCCACAGATTATGAATGTGAATGTGTGAACGAGCGTTCATGAACGATGTTCTTTCACAAACACTGTTAAAAAGTGATGACAGTCATAACATTAATTTTTAAAAGAACATACATTATTATAAAATCAAAACATTGATCTCTTCGCTAAGAATATACAATATTAAAACAAATTTTATAAAGATGTGCAAAAAAAGTGATACGAAATTACATCCAAAATCCTGATAGACATGCTGTTAAATATTATCAAATAGCTTATAATACAATTAGGTACACCCACTCTGTTATATTCACCGCTACTTCACTCAGCAAAATTATTTATTGTACAAAATTATGTATAGCTTGTAAATATTCTTTTAATAATAATAAAAAAAAAATCCATGTACATACATCGGCCCAGAGTTTTAATGCGAGGATTGGTCCACCAGGAACTCTCCCGGTATCCCGGTTGGCCAATCTGTCGCTGATCTCGACTTACTGTGGCCTCAAATAGTGTCTCAGACACGAGACACATTCCATCGATATCACAATATATTATATTCACTATACCACCTGACGAAATTATAAATCAAAAAATAATTCACAAAAAAAAAAAAATACCTAATAATTTATATTTTTAAACAACTGACGTATCCAAACTTTCGAAATAATAAACATTTTTCGTATAATCAATCATACCAAATTACCAAAATCAACCTAGGTACCTACCTAACATATACCAAACAATTTCCAACATAAAAAAAATATTAACACCGTAAAAATTATAATAATACTACAAAACATATTAAACAAAACCAATACGTACCTAGGTATTATAATAACTCAACCAATTACTCACAACCACATAATTAAGACAATAAGTACAGTTAAAAAATAACTATCACTTTGTGAAAAATAAAATATAATTCGACCAATAACAAAAATTCAACCAGGCCATCTTGAAATGCATGTTGAAATTAATATGCAATTAATATTTCATACTGAAGAAAATTGTTAAGTATTTAAAAAATCTAACAAACTAAAACAACTAATAAACAGGTTAAATGCGTTCACATTACCCTTGCATTCACAAATATCAATAAAAAAAAAGTTTAAAAACTAACCTGATTCACATAAAAAGATAGGTAATGCAATTAGACAAATCAATGTACTATAAATATTAAATAATAACATAACTAAAAAAAAAACTAAAACATCGAAGTAAAAACAGACTCAACTAGGGCCTAATATTGCATTAATATAGCATTTCATCCAGACAATAATACTGGGAAATGACTAATGAGTTCTTAGCAACTAATAAAATGAAATAGATTATCCCTAATAAATATCTAATTACTTTCAAAAAACAATAAACATTATAAACACAAGAACGAGAATAATGAAAACTAAGTTTCCACAAGTAATTGGAAATATGTACAACACTAAAAAACACTTTGTAGTATCAGCCGTTGAATCAAACACATACCTACTATAAAATACCACACCCAAACACTCAATAGCAATTTCTGTTGTCCTTCAACACAATGAAGAATAATCAAACAAAATAACACAGAAATACTGGAATATGTCGGTTATTCTTAATAGTTTAGAATTAACTACAAGGGAAATAACCACAATAGACATAAACCATAGAACGATAGAAGAAAAGTGAAACATGATATTTGAAACTAACTTCATATTTAGACATTGTGGTATATGCGCCTAATACATAAACATATAACTATAATATATGTTGCCCACTTTAATAAAATACTCAGAGTAGCTAAAAAGGCAATACGGCCGAAAAATAATATAAAATATAGGTACACCTTTACACTTGCCTTAAATTGTGACACAGACACGAGACACATTCCTAATGGGTTAGGCATCATAACTTATGCGCTTTATATGCTATCAAACAATTTCTTATTCCCTATAGGTACTTTCGTTTTCCCTCCAATATTCACTCACATTAAAATCTTGCTTTTTTCCATATATTATCCACTCCCCACCCTCTTACAACCATATTCTTTATTATTTTATTTTACTATAGAAATATATTCAAAAGTCGAAGCACTATTATTTCTCTCAATCTTATGGTAAAACTCAGGACACTTCTCAGTCTTCAAAGCCAATGTGTCTGAAATACAGAACCTGCACGTTCACAGATAATAAATAAATAAATATGATATGGTTATTGGTTTCATATTATATTCATAAATTGGTTCAAATGTTAAGCTAAAACTAAAGCAAATTATTTTCCTATCCATGACACATATAACATAGTTTATATAATATTTATATATTTCAAAAAAATAAAACGTGTCATTATATTTTAAAGCGTTTTGATCGCCGGGCGCGGGATTTGAGTCTGAAGATACAGCATATTATAATATACTTATAATATACATACATATTTTTAAACTTAGTGAGTTGGTAAAAATTAAATAATATTAATAACTAATGAGAAATAACTACATAATAAATACTTAATAGTTAGTACTTTAGTAGTTAATATTACAAATTATAATTATTTATAAATCAAGTATAGAATCCTCTAGATTTATCCACTACAGACTTTAAGTTAGGTATGGTATATATAATATGCATGTAATATGATTGTAAACTAAAATTATTTATTAGATTGTTTCCACTATACATTACTTTTTTAGTTCTTTAGAAAAAAATCCATGTTTTCCGGAAATTTTAAATGAAACCAAATTTTCCCAATTTTTTTGCAAAACCTTGTTTTTGGAAATGTTGATCCCTAGTAAAAAGTGCATTATAATTGGTAATTTTCAATGTAGTGAATTTAAAATAAACAAGTACGAGCGCAACATTTTTTGTTGTGCCAACTAAACGTAACTGTAATATAACACAAATACATTTAAATAAAAAAATAATGACTTTAAACTTGACAATAATATTAGGAAATATTTATAACATCGCGGTCCACGTTATATCAGAAAAAATAAAATTTTATAATGAATAAGATAGCTGTAAATAAAATCAAATACGATATTTAAGTTAAGTAGACTTAGTATTTTTGTAATGGCCCAATGATTTAATATAATATTATGTAAAACAAAAAATATTTTTGAATTGATTTCAAAAAAAAAAAAATTGGGGAAACGATTATGAGCCAACTTCCCCGTGTTGTCTCCTGCAGGAGATCCTGGGTAACGCTAATAGACTCTAAAAAATAAAATAGAAAATAATGTGACAATGTATAGTGTACCTACCTGAACGTATTGACTATTGGTTCTCAAATGTGGTATTATTTTAAAAATATGATGTACCCAAACGTTGCATTCATTTTCGGTGTCTGAAAAAATGTGTACTTAAACGTGTTACTTGTGTTCCCAAACATTCTCCCAATTTCAATGTAAAAATATATTTTTGAACGTGTTTTGGCGTTTATTTTACAAATAATCAGTAGGTATACAACTGTTAAAAAATGTTAAACCAATTGTCATATAGGTGCTCTTTTTAATTGGTTTCACATTGACAATATTAATGTTATAATGTATTCTTATTTTTTTGCGTTTATCAAGTAATAGAACTGTTTTATTTTGCTTTGCCCCCCTCCCATTCCAAAATCTTATTTCATAGTTTCAAAGTTTTAATACAAAAACATTGCTGACGCATTAATAATTTTGTAAATTAAATCTAATATAAAATCACCAGGCCACCAGGAAAATTCCCATTTCCAGACCGGCCACTCTGCCTCTCCACAGTCGTCAGATAGTTGCATCAATATATTATTAGGTACTGCCGTATCGGGCGTAGGTACCTGTAGACAGACGTATAGTCTCACTGTTTTCAGTATTTTAATGACATTTTATAATACATTTTTAATACACAAGAATATTGTACGTTTCCTTTAACCAGTGACAATACTGACATTTATTTAAATGTATAATCCACATCGTTTTATATAGTATTTTAGAATTATCAATTAATATCTATATTTTACAAAAGTTTTACATAATTTTATACAGCTCTAATAATAATATTACGTAACTACTTATTGAATAGGTACATCGCTTTTACCGAAGCCAAACAACTAACTGGTCATCGGAGTCTAACTAGTGTCGTCGAATTTATTATTCCGTCTACGTTATTATCGTTATTACTAAATCAGTTGTTGTCATTTAATTGGAAGTGGTAATTTTCTATCTTCGTCTAACACACGTGGAACATAGGAATTTAAACAGGTTTACATTTCAATGTACCGATTGATCTAGTTAAGCGATAAGAATTATAAAAACAGATTTGAATTAGTCGTCATGTTTACTTGAGATCGACTTTCCCACATTTTTGATTTTATCCCTCTAAATTCTAAAACATTGGTACTAAAATAGGAAATGAAATACTTAAATATTTGGAGAAAATAAAATCGAAAAATTAAAAATCTGGGAAAGTTGATCTCAAGTAGACTTGATGACAAATTCAAATCTGTTTTTATAATTCTTATCGCTTCACTTTATCAATCGGTACGTTGGAATTAAAATACATATGAATTCTTTTATTCCACGTATGTTTAGACAAAGACAGAAAATCACCGCTTCCAATCCCCTTAAGAACAGAACAAAAATATGATCAATATAGGTATCTACAACCTACTATTTATAATTCATCTTATATATAGGTAATTTTTTTGTGGGGGGGGGGGGGAGGGGGCAAAAAAACAAAAATTACAAAAATTGGCTACAAAATTGGCTAAACATAGTGTAAAAGAAAGGGAAACTATGGCGGTTGGGGAAGGGCAAATTCCCACTTTGCTCCGCTCTCGATCCGCCACTGGTAGTAGGTTTTATGTTTATGCATTTACAATATATAGTGTCTTTTACAAAGTAAGCTATATACGAGTATTACATATAATATGTACTCATGCCTCATTCATGTGTACTCATTCGACTCACTCGTACCTGACGTATACCTACAAGGTCAAAATTAAGGGTAGGTTATTATTATTTTTAATTAGGTTAGTAAAAAAAATCCAAAACGTAAACTGTAGAGAGATTTAAGTTCCATTTTTTAGTTTATTATTAATACGATAGGTACAAAGAAAAATCTATTCTTTATATTTAATTTTAGTGTTGCTAGCCAAAAGCAAAACACAACCGTGTTGGCTTAGATACATTGTATCGAGGTACGTTGTTTTTTTAACGTTGTATTTGACAGATTTAATACCTAAGTGTTTTTTGATGGATTCAGAGGTATAATAATTTTGTAACATAAGTTATTGTACCGGTTTTAAATATTTTAAAGTATAATTCAGTTATCTATACATTATAACTATTATGTCGAGAAACAAGAGCTCGGCGTTATCAGATGGCGTTGGTCGCGAAGCTCGTCGTCACAACGCCGATGAAAACCCGACAGACGGGTTAGACGCCGGTCCATCAACCAGTGGCGTCGGTGGCATCGTTGAAATGAGACGCGGCCGTCGATCGTCTCGAGGTCGCCGATCAAGGCGTAGGTCCGGTAGCAACAGACGAAGGAGGCGGTCATCGAGGAGGTCACGGTCAGGGCGGAGGCGGGTGAGTGGTGACGAAGACGAGCAGGACAGCGATTCGGATTATACCGACCAGGAACAGGACGAATACGACGACAGCGAAGAAACCCGTGACGCGTCGGGCCGTCGGAGAAGGGGTAGGAGGAGTAGAAGCCGGAAGGGCAGACGGTCGTCGTCACGGAGTAGAAGACGTCGTAGTAGTCGGCGGCGTCGCCGTCCCCTGAGCGCTGCGGACGAAGATGATATGAACGTCATCGTAAAAAAGCAAAATCTCGCGGGTTTGTCGTCCACCCCGTCAAATTCACGTAGGCCACGAGGAGCCGTCGTCGTCGCAGCGGCAGCCGGAGAAAAAGAACGTAGACGGAGTAGGCGTCCATAGGATTGACAACAGCGACGTGCAAATTTCCACCTATTGCCACCGCCTAAGACTATTGTTTCTCGTCAATCGTCAAAATAGTAATAATAAATAGATTTGTATTAGTCATTGCGTAGATGGAGCAGAATTCTGGCGGAGGAGTGGTGTCCGGCACCAACGAGCTACTTATATCCGAAAATCTCGTCGCCATTCGGATACAAAAACACTCGACTCGGGTCCTGCCGCAATTATTCTATTACCTATACATATATTTTCAAACGCAAAGACTATAATAAATAATGATTTTATCAGAATAAAATAATTAAAAGTATATATTTCTTTTAAGAACATTTATATTGATGCAGGTACGGTGTATGATATTATATATATGTATGATGTCGGTGAGTCTGAGCTTTCTGTTTCCACCGAACAAATATGACCCATTGCTGCACAAAATGCATAATCCAATATCGCACCAAAAATAGTACGACATTGCACATATGTATTAAAACCAAATATTGAAATATTACATAGAGGTCTGTCAGTCTATATTCTATAAAATATAAACTAAGTATATTTTATGATATTTTTTTAAGTAATTTATTTTACTATAAGGCAATAGTATTACAGTAGGTTAGCTAAAAAAAATTGCATTTGAAAATTTTACTGTGTATTTGTATGTATACACTATACAGCTATACAATATAATAATTATATTAATATACGTACTTTAAAAATGTCAAGTAGTACCGAACTAAAATTTCGAGGTATCGACGTTCGACATAAGAATATTAAGAATCTACCTACCTACTGTATCAGAATAAATATATAGTAAAATATCTTGTCAGACCGTCTCTATTTATCGCCAGGGCCGGATTTTTTTTTTTTCATGGTATCGAGAACCGGAGGGCTGACTGCGTTAGCATTACGTCCCCTAGGGCCAGATTATAAGTACGCATATAGGCGCAACTAGGTTTAACAAAGGTTCTCCAGCTAACAAAACTATTAACTTAAAATAACCCATAGGGTTAGTGCCTATATCTAAAAGCAATAAGGAATATGTTTTTTTTGGGGGGGGGGGGCGGGGCGGGGCAAATCGGAGAGAGGATAAAGCCCCCTAGTCCCAATTATTGCGCCACTAATTGTGATGACTTCAAATTATTATTTTAATTATTTAGTTTTTTTTTTAAAAATATTTTCAAGAAAACATGAATTTATCATTAAATAATCGTTTAGAAATAAAATAATCAGTCTAGCTGCTTAATTATATGGTCTGCAAAAATAAATGGTTACCAAAAATACACATCATGGAGGTATATATAATATTTTTATAATATATAAATTAAAACTAGTTATACGTGTATGATTAATGGCAGTGGTGTTTTCGTTAAAACCAACCTTCAGGATATACTCTAATTTATGAATTTAAGGCAATGAATATTGATTATTTATAAATGCAAAACTATTAGATTCAATCCTTCAAAATACCGCTCGCTTTGTCTGTAAAACCTATTCTACGAGATAAATTCAAAAAATCGCGAACTTTACAAAAACACATTCTTTTTGATATCCAGTTTTGTGCATTATTATTTATGGTATGATTTTTTTTGCTATCAAGTTGAAACTTGTAAAATGCTAAACTCACACAGTCACGCCTAACGTCCAACGAAAATAAACTAATATTATTTGATAAAACAAAACGATTTTTCTGATACCCTATAAAAATATTTCATATGAACGATTAACTCTATAATCTGTCGCATAATAATTATATTTCATTACACTAGAAGGCAATATTGTTATTACTTAAATGCTCACGAACAATGGCTGACTAATTGGTGGTCATAATTAATCTTAATTAATTTTTACACGGTTCTGACATATAGATAATTGATAAATGTCATATAATATGACAATAAATAAATAGACACTGCTTATTTTGAAACGTGAGGGGAATTTTTTTAAATGCTAAGGTATGATGTATACCCTCCAAAACAGCGCTAAGTGATGTGTATGTGTAAAAGTGTAATAGGTACTCACTGCTGTTTCCGGTGTTAAGTATCCGATGATTCCAATTTTGCGACCGTTCACCATCAGAACTTTAGATTTCGTCAAGTTCGGTTCGTCAGCCAATAACGGTTCGTTGGTTAGATCGAGATTACTAGCTACTACTGGAATGGTTATGTTTCGAATGTACATTGCAACGTCTTCGACACCGTCGTCAAATTCGTGATTTCCTAAACACTATAACATATTATGAGCACAAAATATATACATTAACAATAATATACTACCTATTATAGTTTATACTATTAGGAATTGTACCTAATGAATTAATTTCACATTGTTTTTACATAGACTACAACAATGTTGAGCTATAATATAATATTATATTTAATTAGGAACATTCCTAAGTTGCACATTAATAAAAAGCAATGTGTTTCTCGATAATTATTTTTAAAAGTCAATACTAGCATAGTATTATAATATGTCACGAACTGGACGAAGAAGTTCAAGGTTGACCTGCTCGTGACAAACGTTTTCTTTCTACCTAATTATAACAAATTTAATTTTAATGACTATTACCTAACCTACTAGGCATACTATACTTTTCATTAAGGGGATTCGATACCATGATTTTCTGTTTTCTGTTCCACACGCGACATAGGATTTTAGACTGGTTCTTTTCCAAACATTCCAATTGATCTATTGAAGTGATAAGAAATCTGGAAACAGATTTGTATTTGTCGTCAAGTTTAGTTGAAATCGACTTTCCCACAGGTATGATATTTTCCCCCAAATTACTAAAAATTTGATTTTATAAAAGAGTATTTAAAAAACCATAGTACCTATGCCGGAATATTAATAGGCCAACGATGCGTACGATTTATGCCCGATAAACGATAAAATATTTAAATAACATATTAACAGTCGTGAGTCAATAATAATATTGTGTTAAGAGGACGTCAAACCCGTTTGTGTTGTCTTCATCTTACACACGTACGACATAAACAAAACTCATTTACGCAGTCTGAGTAAAACTCGTTCAATTTTGGTTCTAGGGTAAAAATACCAAAAATAAAATTTAATTGTAACAATATTTCTTAGGGCAAGTCGTTGAGTTTTTTCCATTGTACCCAAATAACGTTCATTATAATATTGTATAGAAATAGCAAAATTTTCAAATCTTTTAAAATACTTTTAACTCTTCAAAATTTTAATTGTTTAAAAAAAACTCAACGACTTGCCCTTAGAAATATTGTCACAATTCAATTTTATAACAAGTATTTTTACTCTAGAACCAAAATTGAACGAGTTCTACTCAAGAGCGGATACAGTGGCCCTAAACGGAGGGGGGGGGGGGCAATTTGTTTGTTATCAACTAAAAAAAGATCAACTATTTCAAAAAAAAAATTGATTGATTTTCTAAATAAGGAAGAATAATTGTAATAGACACATTCTACTGTTATTAATATGCTATATTTATTAATTAATAAAATGTTTTAATCATAGCTGGTATTAATGTAAAATTCAAAAATACTAAAAAAACTACCATATTTTTTATAATAAGTATTTCAAAAAAGCGGGGAAGTGGATGTTGCTCTACTGTACAGTAGGTTATAAATGTGTCAATGTATAATGGATTATATTAAACTTGAATTCAATAATATAATATCATTGTATAAGAAAAACGATTCTGAGTGGAAACGGTTTGTCAGTCTGGTTATTTTATATTGTTATTATTTATTAGACCGTATAAGTCGAATTAATTGTAGAATTAATTGTATAATATTATTATTATTTATATGTTTCTATGGTGATATACAAAGCGTTGGAAATTAAAATCCCATTTTTAGTGGTTTTTCGCAATTTGTCGGTGGTTTTTCTCGTGGCATTAAATAACTGTTGAGAAAATCGAAAAATGACGCCTCGAAAGTACCATCATGATCCAATTTGCTAAAAGATAAGATACTATATTATGTTGAAATCAAAGTCCTCCTTCTGGTAGAAATTTTGTATACAGGATAAAAATAAAAAATAAATTAACACCATTGTAAAACCACTAACTTCCTCACTCCGCTCATAATCTAAAATTGTAGTATTTTAATTTTTGGAGAAGCTAAAATCAAAAACAGGTAAAGTGAATTTCAAGTAGACTTGACGATAAATATAAATCTGTTTTCATAATTCTTATCGCTTGTGGTAATCGAGTGGTTTTAGGTGGGCAGTGCATACAGACGCAGGACTCGACAACAGTGGCGTGGGTGGTCAAATTAGTTTCTCATGATTATGGGGAGGGTTTGGTTGGTTTTTTAACATATGCACTATTTGATAATTAAAATATAATTTAAGGTAATATTAACATAAATATTAATAAAAGGTTAAGGGGGAAGTATATTTTTCTCATTATCAATGTTGTAAAAGATGTTTTTTCAAGGTATTCAAATATGCCAGGTATTCAATAATTGCATTTGAAAAAAATTCCATTTTACAATTAAAACATTACACAATTTTTGTGTTAATCGTTATTCAGAATAAAAACGTTATTCAACTTTTGTGTTATCGTTATTTAAAATAGTGTTAATACCTATTAAATTTAAAAATAATAACTAATGCATGTAGGTAATAGCTCTGATATGGAATATAATATAATCAATTCTTAGATTGTTAGCATGAAATAAATGTTTCTACGAAACTAATAGACTTTTAAATAAATAATTTGTTTTGCGTTATTTTTTGGTCAATGATATTCTAAAAACTACGTTTTGCGTTATATGTTATATTTAATTATCTATAATATATTTTGTTAATCGTTATGTTTTGTTTTGCGGTATTTAATTATTCGTTTTCCATTATACCTAATTACGTTTACAAATTTCAATCGTTTTTTAATACGGGTACAAATTATACCTACCTTCAATTTTTTTATATATACATTTTTTACCTCATAAATCAACAAAACCGATTGTCATGTTTTACTTTAATTTTATAAACCATGCACCATATCATTTGGCGTAACTTTAAAAATATACTTTCGATTTTTGTCGAAGTATTAGAATTTTTGGTTCAGTATGATGCACAGTAAAAAAATAAAAACTAACTTTAATAAAATAAAATACAAAATAATATATGGGTAAACTAAAATGAATACATACTAGGTTTTAAATACAGATACTTCAAGCATTTTTTAAAAAATATTTTTAAATTCCTCATTCCTCTAAATATATACGTTTTACCACCTCTGCGATCGCACATGAATCGCGCGAACTCACCATGACGTCGATGCCGAGTTTCCGGACCATTCGCTCGACGGCCCGCCACTTGAGTAACGTGTAGAACGCTGTGCCCTGGAATGTGTCGCCGGCGTTTAGGAACAGCGTGCCGTCCACTGAACTGGCTTCGGCACGACGGCGCTCCCGGTCGACGGCCGCCTTGAGACGCGCAAAACCACCGTAACACGGCTGGCCGGCCATGACGCATTCTGCACCCTTCTCGTCAATCTGATCAAACCGGGAGTGCATGTCGTTGGTGTGCAACACTAGCAGACGGTAGTGAGTGGCCACCATGGACTGCAGTAACAACAGGGACACCACCACTGTCCGGAATACCCTTAGCAACTGCAGGCTAACGGCCATTTTTGTAGCACAAGAACCGTTTCAATTTTTATAATATTATAATACCTACTCTATCGCGTATCGTTACGATGACCAATATCAATTGTAAGTTGGACGTGCAGTGTAAAAAATTTGTAACGCCGTTCGGGGTGTCGCGCGCGTGTTCGACTGGCTGCATCGTGCAACTCACGGACGGCTAGACGGCGTCGGGATTTCGGACCGTCCGGATAAGCCCCTTCCTACAACGCACGCTCCTATCAAACACTCTCTTTCTCATGACGCGCGAACACCCCATCCCCTCCCCATTTCACAACCATAATTCTTTAATAGATACAGTCCTATAAATTCAAGTTCTACAAACAAAAATTTTTATAGATTTTTTTCTATAATAAGTCAAAAGAAAAATATTTCTTATACTTTTCAAAATAATCAGTAAAACAAGAAAAAAAATATAGGAAAAAATATGCATTTTTACATAAAAAAAACTTTTACTGTAAGCTACAAAATAGATTTTGTTTTTTTTTTGGCTTAATTTAAAAATTCAAAAATTAATAACAGTGAAGACTTGTAATTTAATTAGCATTTACTTTGGGTATGATATCATTTTCAAACTATTTTGCCTCATTTAAGGATAATTTTTTCTCAATTACTAAACACTCGTATTAACTAATATTAACCTCAATAACAACAATTATTTACACTGAATAGTTTGTTTGAATTTTTTATTCTGGTGTTTGAATCCCCGAATTTCAGCGGATGCCAAGCCCTGGATTTATTATTGAATTCAAGTTTAACATATTATCCATTACAGCGCACTAAACGAAAAGGTACAATTATTCAAATCCTGATATGCAGCGGAGCGGTTTATCTAGGTTTTTCAAAAATAAATATCTAAAAACGATCACTCTTAAATTTGTTCATTTTTTCTTATTAGATGTATACTGCTTACATTTTGTATTTCATTGTTATAATAATTTAAATGTTTTTTCGTAAATGTAAAATAACCGACTTAATTAAATCTGTCCTCTTCATTTAATTATATGATTTCAATATTACGGTCGCGTTCTATGTTGGAGATTTTTTACCTAATAATATTATTATAACACTGATGAACAGTATTATATTGCATAATAAAATCTCACCAAAAAAGATTTATAGGTATATATAATATTACAATAAATTATTATATAATAATATATTACTCAATGTATATTAAAACATAATATAAAATCAAGTGATCGAGAATGTGTAAATAAATTTTTTTGGGGAGAGATATTTATTTAAGGATATATTTAACCGTGTAATTCTAAAGGTACGGTTTCCCTGCAGCGTCAAACAGTGGTAGAGCACGCCGCCAGCCACCGAACTATGACCGGAAGTGACCCTTCTGACACTGCAGACAAAACGTCCCTTAATTGTTTACTGCACCATTAAATTTAAGGTCTACTGGTGTCCATAAATTGTATAACTGTATGGTATTATATTATGAGAGTCATGGATAGGGGAGCTATGAGAGTTGGAGCCCCCCTTAGACATTGGTTACTTAAAATACTTCTTAGATTACCTTAATATTCAGTTTATGCTAATACTATGCTTAAAACATATTATATTATACTCCTATTATTGACATTTATGAGTGATTTATAATCGTGATTATTTATATAGTCCATAAGCGTAACTATGGTGGAACTGGGGAGAGGCTGATCCTCCTAAAGCTTGTAATAGCCCCGCAAAATAAATTATTCAATTGTTTCTTAAAATATTTATAAATCTTTAAAAATTCAACTGTATTCCTTCTTTTCTTTTTTTTGGAAAAAAATTAAACTACCAATCTAATTTGTATCTAATGTAAGTCATATTTATGATAAATATGGTAAATATCATTAGCTTTAACTATATGCCTGTATTTGTTTTAAGAAAACAATTTATGTCAGTATATTGGTAAGATTGTTATATATAATTTTACAGTCCATGCACTGAACTATAATATAGATGCGGGGAAAAAAATACCCGGAAAAAACCCGAATATTTACATTACAGTCAAAATATTATTAGGAAACGTAACATTTTATTTCGGGGATATATAATATATAAGTAATATAAACAAAATATTATTGTTTGAAAATTATAATAAATATTAACTAGGTAAGTTAAATTGTATATATGGTACCTACCTATATGTTTTAAACTTTGCAAATTGATTGGTTTTTAATTTAATGTTTCTCTATCTACTTAATTTTTATTTTTTTTTAACGATATTATCATATTTATTATATATGTTTAGCTATACTTAAAGTATATATTTTTAATTCAATATTAATAATGTAGTAATATTACACTAATAAGCTTTTAAAAAATATTTGCTCAACCATTTTCATGTGGTTGTGAGTAATAGGTACCTATAAACTAATATTTGTAGGCAGGGGATTTTTATTCTGATTACCACAGACAGTATATTATTATTGTGAAAAAGTAACCTTGAGTAAATAAATATTTAGTTTTTTTTAATTTTTAAATAAATATATATATGGTGGTGTGGGTGCATCGTCTCAACGGGTTACTTATCGTGTAATATCAGGTGGGGACCACAGCCCCCCCCCCTAAACATTTTAATCCTAGTTGCGCCACTGATATAGTCCTTAATTGGTCTAATCGTAGCGGTCGGTTTGAACAAAAAAATCGCAAAGTAAAAATCGACAAGATTTTTCAATTTGGCATTTAGCCCCTTTTAATTTCTTAATCCACACCTGATTATGGTCATCTGGGTTGGTGTTGGTAAGTAAAAAAGCGGTAATACGAGTTTCCGTAGGTACATTCAAAATATTTTACCTGGAAATATGGTACTCGTTTGCCGCTTGTTGTCGTTAGCGCATCACTATTGTTATTTTTGACCTTTTTTGTAAGACAGTTGCGCATCGTTCGATTTTTGGGTTATACATCGTTTGCGCATCGATCGTTTAAAAGGTCGTACATCATTTGCGCATCAATATTATTTAACAATAGAACTGAAAAAAATGTGTATACCCAAAAGCGTTTAGCTTTTCTCAAACTACATGTACCTATATTTGTATTATAATTATAACTATGACTGTAATATTCCTAATTGAACTGAAAAAAATGTTTACTCAAACTACCTATATGTTATATGTATTATGTATATTTTTTACTATAACTATGGCCATGTATTGTACCCATTCAACTGAATATTAAATTTTTAACTACAAAATAATTTGCAACTTGTTGAGCTTTTTATAAATTTGGTCAACATTTGAACTTTAAATGCTTATCGAACAAAAACTTTTGCCTATGTATATTAAATTATTCAATATCTATATAATATTATATGTGTGTACAATTATTTTTATACCGTTCTATTGTTTAGAATTTTGATGCGCATATGATGTACGATAATATGGTGCAGGTAAACAGACGATGCGCAAACGATAATCTGCCATCGATGCGCAAACGATATACGATATTTTGGCAAGGGTAAACAGATGATGCGCAAATGATATACGGCCTCGTTTACATAGGTAGATTCGCAGGTAGGTTCTTCTAAAAACCTTTAAAGCCTCTGAAATGGATTTTCTCTAGCTAACTGTCGATTAGTTTAAAAAACACACATCATTGTAAAATCAATACATTCATCGCGGATCCGCTCAGAATCTAATACTCAGTATAAATTATTTACATGCGTTTTCGATTTTTATAAGTACTTGCATAACATATTTTGTACAAAAACAATTATTAAATATAAAGTCCTTAGCTAGTGGCGTACACACGGTGCGACGAGGGTGTTCGGTGGGACGATGGGACGGGGGTTAAATGTTTAACAATTTGTGCTCGCAATGTCATATTAAATAAGTATATGAATTTTAAGTAAGTTGGTTGCAATATCAGTCTTGATTCAATTTGGTTCAGATGTATCAAAATATCAAAATTAACAATATTTAATTTGAACTGAATGATTAAATACATTTTTAGAAATTGGCACACAGTTGAAGTGGTTTTTTGTGACTTACCTAAGTTGTTTACCACCTAAAGAATTTAGGAATTGTTGTCTATTGTGCCTATGACAATGTTTATCAAATGAATAAATCTTAATAATATGTTGCCTGACTCTTATTTTTCTCCGGCATTATAGTGAAGTGCACCATACAATAATTTATTGCCAAAAAATGGTGACAAAATGTTCCAATATTATTACAATAATCGATTTTACTCACCACATCCGAACATTTACTTGGTCATTGAAACAATAATATACCTACCTACTACAAACTATAAATTAGATCAAAACAGACTAACTTAAATTCAATAAAATAATATTATAAATATTCAGCAAAAAAAACAACACCACAGATACATTATATAGACAAATGTTGGTAAGAATATTATTATGTATCAAATCTATGAATTGTTTGGAATATTTAAAACGGATTAAATAACAAGTCATAAGCATAAAGAATCAAATTAAAATTGTTAAATAAAATTAACAAAAATGATAGCCATTTATAATATTGTAGGAAAAATTATTAAACCAATCCTATTAAGCATTTGAATATAAATATTATATTTATAAGTAAGTTTGAGGTTGATTGAATATGTTGTAGTTTTGTGTTAATCTATGTACCTGTTTAAGGAATCGAGTTGCAAAATAAGGTAAATGTACCTACTTAAACGCGGTACTACCTACGCCCAAAAACGTAGTAGGTATTCAATTAACGAACTATCATAAACTAGTTGTACCTACTAATTTTATTGTATTATGCGAAGGAATGTACAAAATAATTAATAGTATTCTTATAGCTTATGACTAATAACCACAATATAAGATAATATATTAAATCGAGGTAAAATAATTAAATGTGGTTTAATGACTAACGGACAATTCCATACAAAATACCTATAGGTCTTTTGAATTTCGAAAAAACTTAATACTAATAGCATTATAAGTTATAGTATACATATATACGCAGATACACTTTCTGGGTATGTTTTATTTCTAATGTTTTAATTCGTTTCCGTTACGACATTATAAATTCAATTCCGATACGGTCTTTATAAAACATAAACTTTTGGTTACATCTTATATTCATATTCTAACCTCCATGCAAGATATTTAAAATAAATAAAACCAAATGGTTTCTTTCATAAAATACCTATTGTTTTCGTAGAATAATCTGGTTGTTGCATAGATCCTAGCCTGAATTACCTTTGCCGTGATGGCGCGACTACTGAACGCAGAGGCGTGACAAAAAATAGTATATTGTGTGGCTCGTGCAGGAAGGCAATTTCAGTCTTCGCCTGCGGATTATGTCACACACGTCGCCCGCGACTGAAATAGCTCACTTTCCACCCCTGTCACACAATATTACTTATCAGTGTGTTAACGTTTGCTTACGTTTTTACGCCTTTACGGTATTTCAAATTGTACCTATGCAATTTATAAGAATGTAAAATATTAAAATTAAAAATTGTTAGAATACCTATTACCCATCTGTGTTTTTAATTTTAGATTCTAAGTGAAACGATAAATGTATTGATTTTACAATTATGTGTTTTTAATTTTTAATTTTAGATTCTGAGTGGAGCGGGGAAGCTAGTGGTTTCACAATAGTGTTTATTTTTTTTTTTTTTTATACAAAGTTTCTACCAGAAGGAGTGTTTTGATGTCAATATATAGTAGGTGCCTTATATTTTAGAGAGGTTATTTTTCGATTTTCTCAATAGTTACTTAATGCCACAGGAAAAACTATAAACAAATTACGAAAAACCACTAAAAATGGGATTTTAATCTCTAACGCTTTGTTCATCACTATAGCAACGAATAAAAAATTATAATATTATAATATTAATTCAACTTAAAGGATATCTATACTACTATATAAAATTATAAGGGTTTTCTACGACCACGTTAACCGAGAAAACTACTGAACCGATTTGGCTGTTATACTGTTTATTTAATATGTTTTTAAAGGTAACTTGTAGGTAACTATATGTATTATAATTAATAAATATTTCAGAAATCAGGCATAACAATTATATTAAATTAGAATCCACACATAAATTAGTAATTACAAATACAGATACATACTTTGATATGTGTTCTAAGATTTGAATTTGATGATTTAGAAGTAAAAATTCGTTTTTCTTTTGGACCACACAAAATGCATATAAAGATCAAATTATTTTTGTTTTAATTTTAAAACGCTTGATTTTAGTTCTTCAAAATAAGGAGTTATTGTTAGCCAATTTGGTAGATAATTAGAGCTAATTACTTCTTGATGCTCTAGATTTTTACTAAAAACTGAGAAAAATATTTTGGTATTACAATTTTTAAAAAAAATTTGGTTTTTATTTGTGAGCACAGTATATGAGGGTAAATCAAAAACATAGGTACTATTGCCATTAAACTAATGTAAATGATACTTTTTGCATTATTCTAAATTTTAAAATTCAAAAATATGGTTTTTTTACCCGGGTTTAAAGGTACCTACTTAAAAATGCAATATAATATTGTGTCCACAGTAATAACTGATAACAGTTTAGTACGACATACATTTACAATTAACTATATCTTTACATGTTTATAAATACAAATACTTGGATAATTATCGAGTTATTAGTGTTAGAAACATAATTACCCTTATATTATAATAATTATTTCCTAATTAATACCACATATTACTGATATTAGATTT
>NC_042493.1:57122927-57174843 GCF_005508785.2 Acyrthosiphon pisum
TTATATTTCCATTTTCTATACATGATAAAATTTTCAAAATATTTTGATTTGTTTTGAGCTGTTTACGGACAATTTCAGTTTCCAATTTAAATTAGTTTTTTCCTATGAATGTCAATAAAACTTTATTTGTTGAGTAAAAATACTTGAAAATTTAATACAAGGCTCCTACTATATTGTTACAATGACATTTGAAAAAAATATTAAAAATCCTTAGTCAAAGTTTTTTTTAATTAGCATTTAAAGTTCAAAAATTAACAAAATATATAAAAATCACGAAAATTAGCAAATTATTTTGAGTTAATAATTCGTCAAAATTTTTCTTTTTAGAATTAAGTTTTTAAAATGTAATACAATATTCCTTATAGGATAATCTACCTTTATCAAAAAAAAAATGTCTATAAGAAACTCAAATTAAATTTTTATGAACGTTTGAAATTCATATTTTTACAACATTTGATATTCACTCGATTTATTACGATTATCTTATTTTGTTGTAATTAAAAAACGAGTGACTGTAGAAACTTGAAAATTTCACTGAATGTTTATATTAGCATTTTATATATTAAAATTTTGAAAATAATTTGACTCTTTTTGAGCTGTTTACGGACATTGTAAGTTTTCAATTTTTTTAGTTTTTTTTCAATATCAATAAAGTTTTATCTATTGGGCCAAAAAGTGTAAAAAATTAATACAAGGCTCCTGATACATTGTTACAATAGCAGTTGAAAAATATTAAAAATACATAGGCACAATTATTTTTTATAAGCATTTGAAGTTGAAATTTTGACAAAATGTATCAAATTAAAAATTGAATAATTATTTTGTAGTTAAAAAATTATAAAATGTTCAACTTTTATATCTAAGGATTGAAAATTTAAAACAAGATTTCACGTAAATATTTAACACTGTTACCAATAATTATTCTAAGAAATACATAAGCACAGTTTATTTTTATAGTCATTTTAAGTTCAAATTTGGACGAAATTACATATTAAAAAACCTGGAATAACTATTTTAATTATTTTGTTATGATTGTATAGTATTATTTGTGGGTACTTGAAACTTCTAAAGTATACTTTATTATATATCTATGATAGTACCACGGTTTGTTGTTGATGTATAACGCGTTACCTAATGGATATTATGATATGATTAATTTGAAAATTTTTAATAATACTATAGATGAGTATACCTAAATATGTATGTCTAATATCTAGACTGACATACCGTCTCCGCTCAGAATCGTTTTTCTTATACAGTGATATTATATCATTGAATTCAAATTTAATACTATCCACTATACAGTGACCCACTTGTAACCTACTGTACAGCAGAATGACATCCACTTACCCACCTTTTTAAAATTATATACAAAATTCGTAAATATACTTTTTTTTTTGATAATATTTTATACAAACTTATAAATTATATAAATTATATTTTTCTGAAAAATTAACTTAATAGGGAATATTAAAAATAATATGAGTTGATTTTAAGTTAACATAGATACAAATAAGTTAAGACAAACTTAAGTTAATTAAAACAACCAACTAATAAGTTAAGTTACGTTAACAAGTTAAAATTAACTTAACTTTTAACTTATTAAACCGTTAATTCCCAGCCTTGAATTATTATCGAAATTAAATAGTATAATATGTTATTATACTCAATGTCTTGATACCTAATATGGATAGGTAGTTGGTAATTGATAGGTTAGGTTTACATTTATATAACACAAGTCACAAGAGTTTTAAAACAACAATATTTTTCTAACAAATTCTATTTAGAAAAAGACTTATGACAGTATTGATTTTTATAAAAATACATTTTAAGACACATACCTACGACTTTTGAAAAATTATTCAGATTTGTTTAAGCTAGATTGATACCTTGATCACGGACAATTTTATCAATTAAAATAAAAGATAACAACATTTTAGAAAAAGATAGAATATACATTGGGACTGTCATTTGCACACGTTTTGGCTAATGTTATAAATATTATGCTATATATTTCTAACAATAATGAAATTGTATGGGAATGCGTAGTCCATGTATTACCTAATATGTTTATGCACCTGGCTGATAATGTATTCTAACAACTAAAATATTATTTAAGTATTGTATAATCAAAATTATTTTGATTTGAATTTGAAAATAAAAAACATTTTTGTTTCAACAGTTCCTTCATTTTAAATAATATAACAAACAATTTAATGTTAAAAAAATAATTTTATTGAAAGTACCCTCTACTTAAGTATACATAGTATAGTAAATATAATTTTAAACATCTTATTATAATACATAGATACATAATATTTTTTATTTCAAAATTATATTTATTCTTGTAATAATTTTTGTTTCCGGTATTGGGGTTGTTTTTTTAGGAATAATTTAAAAATTGTACCTGTTACATTTTAATTATATATAATATTATACATTTACTTTTAATTTTAACATAAATGTTTTAGTAATTTTGTTTTAACAATTATGTTTAAATGTAGAAATATAATAGGACTTAGTATATATTTTAATATGTTTAGGGTTTATATTACCATTTTAATATTTCTATAATTGTAGTTTATTGATTATAAATAAAATATAAAATAAGTTTATGTAATTTATAAAAATACTGTAACCAATTTTCTATAGAGATTGCTGTTTACATGGTTTTTTCTTTCTGATAGTTTCTTAGTTTATCATAACTGTACTGGAAATGGAACGATATCTAACGGCTCAAATTCTCCATTGTCCATCCTACAAAAACCATATAACATGAATAATCAACAAATATCTTAATATTTAATTATTTTTACTTCAATGCTAAACCAATAGAAACTGGATCTATGCATAAGGAAGAATCAAAATAATCTGACAACATTTTTTTCCCATCCATAATCACATTCTTGTAATAAAGTTGAAGATTTTCTGGTGATGTTTTTATTATACCTAAAACAAAAATTAATACTATAGGACATTTAAAAAAAAATGAAATACTTAATTTTAGTCTACCTAGTGTTTTTACATTACATTATTTTACTTAAATGTGGTAACCAGAATTTTGTCCTACAAATTGTATGATATTACCACCAATCTTGTAGCATTCATTTCTAATCATCTTGTTTACCATATAAACCTTATTTACCTGTTGAGATAATAACTATGAAAAAGGCCGAACATAATATTATGTTTGATACTTGTTGTATATAACTTTATTTCTGCAAGTGCAAACATATTATTTCCAATCAAAATGGATGGAATTGGGCATATTAAATATTTTATTACAAAACTTGTTTATAATTTAAATTTAAATAATTTAATTTTAGATTCTGATAATAGCGAAAGAATGTATTATATTTACAATGATATGTGTTTTTGTTATTTTTTTTCTGTCTGTCATTAACATTTGGGGTAGTAAAAATGCTCAGATTTTTTATATCATGATTTTCTATGATCAGTGTTAAAAAATTAAACTAAATACATATTAAAATAAATTCCAAATAACTGTATGAATATTGTATTATATAATAATTTAAAATTCAAGTATAAACTATCACATTTTTTTCACTTTGGAGGAATTTACAGAAAAAAAACGTGCGGTAGATCGCGGACTCCGTGCTATTAGTATATAAGTATATAATTTAACTCTAGAGTATCAAAGTTATATCAAGTGTATTGTTTTTACTTAATTGCACCTGCGGTGGATTAATACAATCAATTAATACAAAATCCTATCCTAACCTAACCATATTAAAATTCGATAAATAATAAAAAAAAAATTTAACCCTTATTAAATTAGCCCATCTTCTTATCAGAGGTCTAATCTACACACAAAAGTTCATTTTTATATATTATATATATACTGACATAAAATAATAATACAAATCAATAAACATGACCAATTAACCAATAGCAACCAATATATTATAATACACTATTATTATTTTAATCTGCTACAATAAACTAAATTTTTTATTATTTGGTTTATTTTTTCTGGAGAAATGGCTCCACTGTTGTATATTTAATACATCCAGATTTTCTCCTTTCCTGGTGAATTTTCTTAATTTTTTTTTCATAAAAACCTTGTCCTAGCAATTACGAATACAACAAAAAAAGAATCAGCTAAATTGGTCAAGCTGATTCTGAGCCAACCCGTCACAAAGATTTCCATTTCGCTTTATACATATACTAGCTGCCATAGAAAATGTAAAGAATTTTTTCGTAGCACCTAAGAAAAACAAAAACCAATGGAGCACCAACCAAACCTGGGTAATCCAAGATAAGGTCAAAGTCTTAAGTTAGCATACAATTAAAAAATTCCTTGCCCTATTACGATTGTCATTATTATGTAGTCCCTCTGTTCTTACTACTCAGTCGTGCTATATTATTAACATTATACTTTTTCTTTCTTTCTTTGTAATATTTATAATGTGTATAGGTATCATTAGAGCATGAGTTTTTTTTTCTATTTTTAAATTAAATATGTATTATAAGAAAAAGAGATCAAACAGAATTGTATTTTACTATACCTACATACTTTAATTTAATTCCTATTTTATTTAAAAAAGTAATGTGTAGTATTTATAATTTTACATGGTTCTAACAAAAAATAAATATTATAAAATGAATGTATAAATTATTATTTATATTATCAATATAATATGATACATTAAAAATTGTCTTATTTATTTAAACCATAGTAACTGGGTCATTGGCTGTTTTTAGCCAACAAACAATTAATGATAAATGTATAATAAACTAATTACAATATTTTTTTTATTATTATTCTAGATACATTAAAATGCTGTACCTAACCTCATGTTGTCTAAGACTTGTTGAGTAATTGCAACAAGTGTTAAAAATTCATCATTTTAAATTTTGGGTTTATATTTAGTAAGTACCATTTAAAATTTCTTACATTGTAATAGGTTAATATTTGTGTTTATTTCCAAAAACCAAATTTATATTTATTGATTTAGGTAGGTTAAAATAGTACATATTATATTACCTAATTTAAACTAATTATTTCAATATTATCTAGAAAATATAAGAAAAGTCAATAATAGTAATATTGTTATTGTATAGTAATATTGTTTTATATTAATCTTTACATACATTTGAATGTTATAAATACTAAATAAATACTGATAGGTATTTAATGTAATTTTTTAAAAAATGAATGTTCCTACTGATAGGTAAGTAATACTAAGAGTACTGCCAATACTATAGTCTATAAGTTGAACAAACTCGGAGTAGAAGCTAGCTCTTCCTTGGTTAAAGAGTGGTGGCTTATGTTACAACCATTATTACAATAGGTAACTTGTATGATAAACCGCTAAGGAACCTTTAGAGTTTTTAAGTACAATCATTTGTCCTGTACAAGTCATAATAGTCTTATTAGAACCCTTTTCATTTTCCTCGCGGTTTTTAATGTTCATTCAAAGTAACTAGTATGGGGCAGTTCAGGAAATACTTCTTCACACCATTAACGACTTTTTGTAAACCAAGATTAGAAACAAAAAGACACTGAGTATATGAATACCAATTTTTAAAAAAAGAGCTCATGTTATTGTTGTAATCCTCTCGTAACCTAATATGTGATATGGCTTTCAGAGGACTGTGATTACCAAATACTAACAAACACACAATCATTTGCGTGTATAATAATATTATATAAAATAATATATACTTTTGATTAAGTCATACATTTTTATCAGGTTAAACTTAAAGGAACTAATATCATTTTTTATTTTGTACTAAAAATGGTTTTTGCCCGTTCATAATATAAATATAATAGATAACTAGTTGTAGAAATAGGTTTCCCTAACATTCTAACTACATTAGCACTAAATTAAATTTAAAAAAAAATAATAACAATTGTACATACATCCAACCATCTTTTTCAATTCATTAACCGGTGAGCACTTCTTAGTATTTATATATATGGTTTTCTTTTTTCGTTGTATCATCATATAAGCGTCCTCAACAATCAAGTTCTGTGACTAAATTACATTTTAAAAATAAAAATTTGATAAAATAAATTATCAATTAATAACATTGTACTAACCATTTTAAACTGAAAATATTTTGATCACAAATTATATTGATGATCCTCTTTCTACAGTACTGCAATTTTCAAAGCACGGGGTCAAAAAACATAGAATCTGAATAATGTTGAAAAGGTTAAAACTGAAAACAAATATTAGTTAATACATTAATACAATTACAATAATATAACGGCAATTATATTTTAGCTTAATATAACTTCAACTTACTAGTTATTACCATGAAATAACAATTATTAATTATCAATTGTTATATTATGGTTATTACAAAATTGGTATACCTACCCTACCCTAAAATATAGTAGATATAATACTGATCATAGATAAGTATATACTGATCATGGTCTTGAAAGATCTATCTTCTGCTTGTGAAAGTAATAGTCTTATCACATCTATATGACCGAGCCATTATTGTGTGTGTCTGTTTCTATGTGTGTGTGTGTTTGTGTGTGAGTGTGTGTGTGTATGAATTATATTGTCCCCATTATCATTTCGTTTTTCTCATCAGGAAACACTGTATTTTCACAACTGTTGGACTGCAGCCATTATGCTTTATGTCGCTACGGCAGCGCTGATTTAATTATAAAATATACAGGTTAGCTAGAAACACCAAATATTAAGTACTTGGTGCTGTATTATATTTATTAACTCGCTTATCCCTTGCACTTCATTGCCCGTTAAATGTACCAACTATATTTGACTCAAACTTTTTTCAATTCATTATTTAATATTCGGTGTATTCGGTGTATATGATGTTCAAAATGTATCTTAACTTTTCCGTTGCCCGGAATAAAAATTCTGATTCGCAGCAGTATATTATCAGGTAAACAATCTACCTACGGTAGACCACGGGCTCCCCTTCTAACCAGAGTTATACCGAAGGGGGCCGATGAAAAGGGAACCCCCTACTTGAGAAATTTAGAAATCTGACAAAGCCAATTGTTTGTGCTGTTTGTGCCCGGTAGTCCCACGTTTGTGCCCCTCTTCCAACCGGAGTTATACCAAGGGGGGCTGACGAAACGGGAGCCCTCCTCCTTGAGAAATTCAGAAATCTGATAACGCAAATTGTTTGTGCTCTGTTTGTGGATTAAAATGGAATATAAAATAACATTTTGTTGAAATTCAAATACTAATTGACTGTAGGTAAAGTTTTCACAAGGTCCATTTCCTCGGCCCCCCAACTTGGGAATTTCAGAAATACGACCACGCCAATCGTTTGTGGATTAAACTGGAATATAAAAAATCGATGTTTGATAAAAATCAATGTTAAATAAAAATATAAAAAAAATAATTAAAATCAATATTTTAATAAAAAATCTGTGTTCAATATAATTACTATATTTATTAAATAAAATCTATATTTTGATAAATAATAATATCTGAAAATAGGTATTCTGTAAAAAAATCTTAATTATATAAATATTATCTATATTTAATAGAAAATCTATGTTGAATAAAAATCTGTTAATAAAATATCATTGTAAAATAAAAAAAACTATATTTTGATAAAAAAAAAATCAATATTTTAATAAAAAATCACTTAAAAAATAAAAATTTGACAAAAAATCTGTTTAATATAATTACATAAATTTATTAAAAAAATCTATATCTAGATAAAAAAATAATATTTGAAAAATGCATTCTATAAAAAATCTTATTGCAATAAAATCAATATATATTTAATAAAATTATTTTTAGCAAAAATCTGTGTTTAAAAAATATGACATTTCAATGGTAAATAAAAATATCGATATTTAATTTACAAATCTATATTTTGATAAAAAATCTGTTTGTGTCGTACAACATAGATTTTTATTCAACATAGATTTTCTATTAAATATACATAATATTTATATAATTAAGATTTTTTTATAGAATATATTTTTCAAATATTATTTTTTTACCAAAATAGATTTTTTTAATAAATATAATAATTTTATTAAACAGATTTTTTGTCAAATTTCTATTTTTTCAGTTTTTTTTATCAAAATATAGATTTGTAAATTAAATATAGATATTTTTATTTAACATTGAAATTTCATATTTTTTAAACAGATTTTTGCTAAACATTATTTTATTAAATATATATTGATTTTATTGCAATAAAATTTTTTATAGAATGCAATTTTCAAATATTATTTTTTTATCAAAACATAGATTTTTTTAATAAATAAAGAAATTTTACTTAACAGTTTTTTTGTCAAATTTTTATTTTTTAAAACTAATTTTTTATTAAAATATTTATTTTTTTTTATCAAAATATAGTATTTTTTAATTAAATATAGATATGATTAAAATATTGATTTTTAATCAAAATTAGTTTTTTTTATTTTACAATGAAATTTTATGAGATATTTTATAAATATAGATTTTCTATTAAATATAGATAATAATATTTATATAATTAAGATTTTTTTATAGAATACATTTTTCAAATATTATTTTTTTACCAAAATAGATTTTTTTAATAAATATAATAATTTTATTAAACAGATTTTTTGTCAAATTTCTATTTTTTCAGTTTTTTTTATCAAAATATAGATTTGTAAATTAAATATAGATATTTTTATTTAACATTGAAATTTCATATTTTTTAAACAGATTTTTGCTAAACATTATTTTATTAAATATATATTGATTTTATTGCAATAAAATTTTTTATAGAATGCAATTTTCAAATATTATTTTTTTATCAAAACAGATTTTTTTAATAAATAAAGAAATTTTACTTAACAGTTTTTTTGTCAAATTTTTATTTTTTAAAACTAATTTTTTATTAAAATATTTATTTTTTTTTATCAAAATATAGTATTTTTTAATTAAATATAGATATGATTAAAATATTGATTTTTAATCAAAATTAGTTTTTTTTATTTTACAATGAAATTTTATGAGATATTTTATAAATATAGATTTTTATTGAACATAGATTTTCTATTAAATATAGATAATAATATTTATATAATTAAGATTTTTTTATAGAATACATTTTTCAAATATTATTTTTTTTGTCAAAATATAAATTTTTTTTAATAAAATATATAGTAATTATATTGAACACAGATTTTTTTGTCAAATTTCTATTTTTTAAAACTGATTTTTTATTAAAATATTGATTTTTATTAAGCTATTGCATAGCTTTTATTGCAGGCATGGTTAGGTTTGAGGCGAGGCCCCTCTCTATCTACTGTGTGGCGAACCTAATTAGTCATACCGTGCTATCTGTGGTCGAAGGTCGGCTGTCGGTGGCTATTGTTTGCAGGTATATTTGCAAGGTATAATTAATGTACCTATAATATACAGTACATGTATAATATACATTTATATATTTATATCTGGATATGATAAAATTACACAGTGTGTGAGACATGCTGCGTTATCATTTATTTATCTTATTATTACACACTTTTCTTAAGTTCGCTTTCACGTTTGTTTGTCTGTCTGTAAGCAAATCTTGCGCGCTCGATTTGAGGCACTTTTTGACGATGAAAAATTCTAAAAATTGGTATAGACCTTGGGCTTGGATGACAATACAATAATCCATTGTCATTTTGGGACCCGGACCTCCAGGTCGGCGATGACGGGTGTGCAGAGTCATCTCCGAGGAAGTACAGGTACGAAGGGTTTCTCTGGGTCAAGGCGGGTTTCTCGGGGGTTTTCGGGGTCGCTAAAACCAAATTTGAGGTCTAGAAAATGCCCAGAACTCCCCGGCATCCCCCCTACACGGATTCTGCAGTGGTACAGCTTTGGATGAAATCGAAAGAACGAGACAACATCGTCAAAATATATCGGAAGAAATTGTAAATGAAGGACAATAAATTATAAGTACTGTAAAATAACAAAATATATTATAAATATAATGATCTCATAATGAAATTTTAAATGAAAAATTTAAATTGATTTATATTATTCGTGTTAATACCAGCATTGAATAAACAGAAAAAAATTTCAATTTGTTGTGTCAAACAAAATAAAAGTCTTCATTTCACGACCACATAAATTTATTTATTTATTAATAAATCATAATTATCAGCAGTTTGATTCTTTTTATTAAATATAAGAAATGTGTTTCTTAAATAATTTTTAAACATTTAATAAAAAAATTTAATTTTAACTAAAAAGTAGAAAATAAAAAATAAAAAATTTTTTTTAAAAAACACTTAAAATGAAAAATTTGCTGATGAAAAATTTAAAAGTGGGTGGTGCATCATACAAAACATTTAAAGCCGAGCTAAGTCTCACATACACTTCTTTGTTTGTAACGAAAAAGCGTGACCTGTTAGATGTTATTATTACTATTATTATTATCTGCGTTCGAAGGTTGTTATCGGTATATTTACAGGTAGTAGGCCGGGGCTGTACACGGCGTATTCCGCAGCATTTTCCGTCGAATTTAAAATGCATAGGTTTATATCGGAGCAGCTATAGGTACAACGACGGGCGTAACACGGTGCGGCAAAATACGCAAGAAGACCGTAGTTTTCTGTCGCGCCGGGTAACGCGACGTATTACGCCCGTCGTGTACCTATAGCCGCTCGGATATAAACCAATTCATTTTTAATTCAACGGAAAACGCTGCGAAAACGTTGTAGCATTCGAAACGTAGCAGAATACTTAAATGTATTTATTTAATTATATGTATACGATGTACGGTGTTTATCATTATCAACAAAAAAAAAACTCATGTTGTCATTTTCTTTTCGGTCTTGGCGCTCAAAAAGTGTACTTGAATTTATATCAAAAAAAAAAAAAAAAAAAATCAGTTATGATTACATATGATACATAGCTACAGAATTGCTATGCAATAGCTTTGCCGCGGCAGTCCCTGAGTACCTCATGTTCTTTTTTATTTTTATTAATTTTTATTAATTTCATTGATTTTTATTAAACATTGATTTCTTATATTCCATTTTAATCCACAAACGATTGGCGTAGTCGGATTTCTAAAATTCCCAAGTTGGGGGCCGAGGAAATGGACCTGGTGAAAACTTTACCTACGGTCATTAGTTTTTGAATTTCAACAACATTTTATTAATTTACGGGTGAATATCCAATAATGTCTAACTTCAGTCGATCATAAAAAAATACTGTGGATGTACGTTCAACTTTTTTTTTTTAATTTTCACTATCAATACATCTTATGAGAACTATTGTATTAGATTTTATTTAGATTTTTATAGACATTAATTTTTAAAGTAACTAATAAAAATCGAAATTTTCTTCTAAATATAAATAGCTTAAACGAGTCAAAATATTTTGAAAATTGTATTGGTTATTGAAAATTTTAATATAAACATCCGGTGAAAATTTAATTTATCTACGGTACGGTTTTATTTTGTGGAGAGTTACACAACATAAAAAAATCAATATTTTAATAAACTAGTTTTGCGTAAGAATCTCATTTTTCCTTATTTTTTTTCCTCGAGTTTTGAAAACTACTGTGAATTTTCACTTTGGCCAACTTTCCCTACCAGTAAATATGCTGGAATAGAAAATCGAAGTATTATTACAGCCACAAAAGTTGATAATCGAAAAAAAAAAATATAGATGTCATTGTAAAATCAATACAATTATCGCTCCGCTCATAATCGAAAAAAAGTATGGGAAGACCAACCCCCCGTGTCTATGCCATGTATGAAACCATGATGACGTTGACTATTAATCGTGTTAGTCATCACTCAGCTTATCGGTCAGTTCCCGGCGGCCAATCCACCGACCAATATTTATACATTTTGAATAGATAACTTTAGATATTAATGGCCACATAGGCGGAGCAAGTGCCTCAATCACCAATCCAAACAATTTATAATGTTAATATTCTTTAATATGTAAAAACACCTTTTTTGTTTACTTTCACAAATATTTTTGAGGTAACCTTAACAAATCTATTTTAATGAAAAACACGGTTCTATTCGAGGTTTTATTATATTAATCAATTTTTTACCTAATTAATTGGTTTTATTCATTTTTCATCATATTAAAATACATTTTTGATATAAATATAATTTAGGTACAATAAAATACATTATTAATAAAAGTTATTTCATATAGCACCATTCCACGATTCTATATTATGCCTTTGATTCGATTAATATTTCAATTGTTTTTATAATACAAAACAATCTCCTTAAAACGTAATCACTGGCACCAATTGATTTTTCTATTATAGGGAGCCTAAAATGTACGGGATCTAGGTTATGCGAGATTGTTGGATGGGTCTATTATAATGATGTTTTAATGTATACACAAATATAATTTCTTAAAATAGTTTTAATATTGATAAGGTAATATTATGATTTTTTGTATAAAAACTATCGAGATGAAAAATAAACTAAACATTTATCTTAATGATTTAATAATAATAGGGGAAATATTTAATACGCAGGTTCTGTCAAAGAGCCCCTGGCACTACACCTAAGAATATATTATGGTGGATGATAATGTAACTGAATTTCCGGTCATTGAGTGGTTGAATGAATTAGTGTGGAGTTCATAGTTGAATTAACAGTCTGAGTGGCATTGGGCTCGTACACGGTAATTATATCGGTGATGCTGTTGATTGTGCCAAAGATCAGTGCCATTAAGCCAACAGCGATCAGCACTGCGTTTCGGACAATCATCCAAACAGTTATGTTGTCCCAATATGTGGTGAACTCTATCAGCACAGGCATAATTATGCCGAGAAGCGAGAAACAGAAGGCTCCAATGAGCCCAATGAATGGTCCAATTGTTGGTACGGCCACCGCAATTGCCACTGGGAAACCACAACCATGCAAACATATTATTATTATAATAAAAATATCAATTATAACATATTATAAACTTATTGTTTTAAACTAGGCACCCGGGTGTAAAGATTCCTAATTCCTAATTAGGTACATTTTGAATGGCAAGAGTTATAAGTTATAATATTTAAAAAAAAATATAAATATAATAATATATTATTAAGCATTTTATTTTATTTACTCAAGTGTAGAATTTTGGATTTTAGAATGTAAAATTGAGTTTTAGTGTGAGAAAATTAAAAATGACACAACATAGGGAAATTTAAAGTTTTGAGTATTCAAAATTTAAAACAATATTTTTCTTTTAAAGGAAAACAAGAAAAAAATTAACTTGCTAAAATAAAGCATGATATTTACATTTACGGTAGTGTTACATACCAGACAAAGACACCAAAACCGTTCTCAAGATGTAGTTGTGATAGACTGTGGCTTTTTCAAAGTTTTTCTGGACTTTGGTCCACGTAATTTCCAAGCAAACGAAAAACTGTAGTCCATATGTGCAGAACACGGCTAAGCTGATGCATATTTTAGCCACTTGTGCGGCACTGTATACACACAAATATTAAAATGTTAAAGTTACTATGAGCTTGTCGCAAAGTATATATAATATCTGATAATTCAGTGCACGACCTGGATCTTAAAAAACAATATTGTCATCAAATATATATATATTAAAAAAATTTTGTTTCAAGCACAAGGTACAGCACAATACTGCACAGTCTGCGGCTTAGAATCTCAACTGCACACATTTATATGTTCCTAACTAACAAAATCGACATTTTTCATATAATTATAAACATATGTATTTAGATTTTGACAGATTTCAGCATAAATGATGCATAGTCATTTGACACAGATAACAGTACAAGGTTCTGAAGTGAGGGGCATTGATGTAATGATGTGGCATCATATTGGTTTGTAGATAACTGTATAAGTTTGTATACAACAAGCTTTTGGCATTGACATTTCAAATAAATATATAGGCGAGAGGGGAGGGTAAATAAACGTTGTATGTTACATTATTGTAAATTCAGTTGAGTTACAGGGAAAAAAAATTATAAAGTATACAGGTTAGACAGGACAGTTGGGTGTTGCATGTTATACTCACATGTCTTCGGTAGGTAGGTTTAACGTTATACTTGATTTTGTTGTTTCACCATATTTCAAGTAACCGAAAAAACCAAGCATAATGTACACGATGGTCACACCACCCATGCCAATGTTCAGTACACCAAACAGTCCCAAAAAGTCCCTGGGCGTTTTCATGTTGTTCTCCAACGGCATGACCTACAATAAGTAAAAATTAGACATGAAAACAAACAGAAAAAACCATTATCCAAGAGGGTCTAAGTTTAGTTAGCATAATGACGGGGATATAATTGTGATTTTGTCGAATTAAATGCACAAAAAAGACTTCAATGCAGTGAACTGTGTACACTAACTTAGAAGGTAGTTTATAGGTATGAATATATTAGATTATTAAAAATATATTTATGAAAATTTTAGCACAATGATTTTTTTTCATGACTTCAATTGATTTAATGTTTTTGTAACCAAAAAATTAAATTATTAAGTAATTTCATATGATATAATATTTTTAATTTTTAATTCTCTCTTAGATTTATTGGGAATGAAGTAGCCCATAGGAAACCTTGTCAACCAATTGACTTTGTCTAAACACCCATGATTTAAAAATGATAATATAATACCTTTCATGTTCGGTGCAATACCTCAATTATTAAAATTAAAAATATGGGTAGTTATTTGAGGAATAGAATGTGTTAAGAAACAATCAACAAAAAGTCTAACTTTTCAATAACACATAACATACCACTCCAATGGCTTCCATTGCAAACACGGTGAGACAGAAGTATGTTGGGAACGTTTCAAGTGTTCCCACAGCTGGCCTTTTTGAAATGTTAGGTACATCACACAGCGTGTAGTAGAATGTGATGCCTAGTCCAGCGGCCATCAACAGGTTGGCAACCATAGACACGGGCGCCAAGTATTTGAGATTGGGCACGTAGCTGAGCAGTATAAGAGGTATGAGCAGTATCGAAATAAAGTACCGAAGGTTCAGCTCGTAACCCATGTGATGTGTAAACAGTTGTTCGAAGTTAGAGGCGATGATCACAGTGTACACGCTGCACGTTCCAAAGTATGTGACGAACAGCAGCCAAAGCACAGACTGTCGGGTTAACGACGAGAACTTTCGAGACCATTGAGGTCCGTTGGCGAAGGCCACTTCAGTCACGTCTGCATAGCTCATGTATGACACTTTTGTCCGCCTGTAAAGCGTGTGAGCACATTTCACCTGTAAAAGAACCAGAGTTTAACATGTATGAGATACGTGTACTAAACACTAAACAATATTTTAGATTCGATGTAAGGTAAAATAAAACTTATTAATAATTTGAAAAAATAGGTTTATGTATATAGTCTGTGTGTGAATAGCAGAACTACAATTAGAATTTTTTTTCCTAAAGACAATTGGTAATTAAGTGGACATCATTGCTTAGCAGTAGATTCTTGGAAATTTAACTATAATAAGTCTAATACACTTATATTAGCTATCATTTCATAAATTACCCTACAGAACCATAATCGTTCGAAACCTCTGCTGCAATGTGAGAGCGGTTTACATTAAGTAGAATTAGTCACTATAGTTGCTTCATTAATGGGAATTCACTGAATCCCCTACGTGTGACTTTGGGGCAGAATTGTACACAATCAAACACATCATATCCAACTTTCCTAAACATGCATTGCAAGTTGTCATCGAAAATGTCCTCCAACTAAGTCTTGAGGATGTCCACTGCATTAAAAATTAGACTTAAATGTATTTATATAAATATCACTATTATACATAATGTTAAGTACCTTCTTTATTATATATTAAATAGTTTATTGCTAACTAGGAGGATAAAATCTAACATATGTACAAAAACCAAGTATTTTATTTAAAAATATTCATAATGCCCTAATAAAAAGGGCCAATATTTTAAACATGCAACGATACTAACCAGTAAATACGAGCAATACGTGCATACCAACGATACAAACACAGTTCCAAATATGCCAGTTATAAGTCCCGAACACTGGAAAGCTAGCGGCATGGCCAGGATGCCAGTTCCTAGACACGCTTTCAGTAAATGAGTCAGGGTCTCACCGTTGCTGCAAAAATTTAAATAATTTGTATGCGATAGTGTTAAATTATTCATATAATGTGCAAAGGTAGTCAAGTTAATGAAAATAATTAACTCAAGTTAAGTTAAGTTAAGAAGAAACAAGATCGATAAGTTAAAAGTTAACAGTTAACAAATTATAAATTTATATTGATAAGTTAAAAGTTAATATAGAAAAAAATATTAACTTAACTCAGTTTAAAAAAAGTTAATCTATTTTTTTTTTTAAATAGTATGTAAATCACATAAAGAGTGAATGTGTCTTTCTAGTTTCTAATTTATAAACTTTAAAAAATAATTTTATTGAACTTTTATCATAATGTATACTATATACCATTTTACTTTTACTTTACTATAATTTAATAATTTAATCTCTCATACTCATCTCAAATTAATAATTTAACAAATATATTTTTTATATCGTATAGCAATTGAATGTCATAAACTATGAAGATGAGTACATGACCTTCATATATATTATAAGTTATATAACATTAAAACATAACAATTGTCAATTTGTAACTTAAAATTATTAATTTTATTAAAAACATTTATAATTGCAACTCGCATAGTATATTATAATTTACAACTTAGTAAAATATATTAATATTTAATATACACAAAATTATGTTATCAAGAAATAGAACAGAAATGTTTGTGTTTTTGTATTGGATTATTTTTATTTTATACTGATATAGTAATATTTACGTATAAACGAAAAATTTCAAAATGTTTTTAACTTGATGGATTTTTTAAAAATCAACTGAGAAAAGCTAAGTTATTTCAACTGTAAATTAAACTAGTTAAGTTCATAAGTTGATTAAAAAATAAACTAACTAGCTAAGTTAAAAAGTTAAAAAAATATTAACTTTTTAACTTAACTTTAACTTTTTAACTAGTTAATGCCCATCTTTGATAATATGTACAAGTACCTACCCAACACAGGAGTAGGCCAGCAGTTCCTTAGATAGGTTAGTACACTTGTATCTTATATCTATATACTTTTTTTGTATATCTTTTATCTTTTTTCTTGAGTTAAGTTTCTAGATACAAAAGAAGATTTATATTTTTTCAATTTGAAAATAACAGGAATTTGTCGATGCTAGATAGTTATCCAATTAAAAATAAAATTTATAAATTATAATTAACGTTTGATGAAATGTATATTAAATTGTAGATACAGTATTTAGTACCTAGTACCTTACACCTATCTAAAGACAAAAAAAAGTATCTTTAGTATCTTTTGGGAAATTTTTAATGTATTTTGTATCTAGAGACTAGAAGTTAAAACTGAAATATCTGATGACTAAAATCTTGTTTCTAAATATATTTTTTTAAGTATCTTGCCCTTTCCTGCCTCTATGGACTATGACATTACTTAATATACAGTTGTTGAATTTATGAAATAGTTGTAATCGTCGATTAAACCAATAGTACCTATATTTATCAATAATAATAATAATAATAATAATGTTATACATTAAATGACATGATAAGTATTGCATCTAAAAAGTAATGTGAATAAGTAGATTGGTAGATAGGTACTATACTCACGTGGTTGGGTGTTCCAAGCTTCTCTCAAGGAATGGATCGAAGTAGTCAATGCCATTGAGGTGTGCGACTTCGCCCTTTTCTAAAATGTTGCTAGGTTTTCGTCTGAAATGAATAAGTACACAAAAAGAAAATAAATATATAAAATTAGATAATATAATAACTTATGAGATGATTCTTTGATCTTTGTTTTCGTAGGGTAGTAATAACACATTTTTTTAGTAAAATACGTTTTAATTATTGATAAATAAATATGTAAATAAAAAAAATATACTATACATTATTGCCTTCTATAAATGCAATCCACTAAGGCTTATATTAAATATGACAAAAAAAAATCATCTATCTAATCATAATCAAAACCAAAACGCCACGCATAAATACCTACACAGATCTAGATTAACCTACACAACTTATATATTTTATCCTTATTACTTCCGATAATTTATAATATACCAACTATCGAATTATATTATTATTTATTATCCAGCTATAAATGTAAATTAATAATCACCAATTTAAGTATCTATATACACACAATTTGAGAAAAAGAACTTTTGAATAGTAAAAATAATTAATATATATAACTCACAAGTTTCGCGGTATTTCTTTCATCTTGGACTTTTCGACCAATAGGAACGACTGGAGTACTGGTTCTGTGCCTTGCGAACCCTAAAATGCGAAAAACAACCATGATATTAATTTATTTTCAAGATAGTATAAGTTAATATAATATTTTATACAGGTTATTAACAATTTTCAAAACCTATAAATAATAAGCTTAAAATTAGTCTAAATATCTTGAACATATAATTGTACATAGAAAATGTTAATTTAAGTGATACTAGTGTAATGCTTCAAGCATCTAATACAAAAATATTTTCAATTAGGAACAACAAAAAAAATAACATAAATTACTTGAAGATAAATTGTTATTATGTTAATATCGTATGTCGTTAAAATGTTAACTTTGATAGCTCAAAAAAATTGTTATGGCTTTATGCAATTTTTTTTTTTGTTCATTTTCAATAATAAAACTTATGAGGTGTCTTTAATTAAATTGTCCAACCTTAAGTGTTAAACTTTAAAATTGTATGAATTTTTCATTACAAAATAATTAGCATTTCATGATTTTTATGAATTTCATAAAACATTTTAATTTAAAACGCTGATAAATTATAAATTGTGACAATAATTTTTGATAAATAAATTGTAATTAATTATTAGTCGCAATACATGCCGTATTTCGGAAGATAAAATACACGCGTACAATTTTTTGGTAACATTTTATTGTAGGTAGTATATTAGACGAGTACCTACTTACCAAAAATTGTAATAACTCATTACAGATATATCCAAATATAATATTATTTAATTAAAAAGTAATTTTTCCAATTTTTTATCAAACATTTAATTTTAATCTCGATTTTAACTAACATTTTAACAGCATAGACATATGTTCCTTAAATTGACTGGGTGAAACTGACAACATCAAAATGTATACCAGAAAAGTATTGAGCGAAAATTAATACCTACAAAAACTGTACACCTGAATTGTATTAGGCTCAAGCCTCAATTTACATTTGTCCACATGAAGGTAACCACCTCGGTAACCACGATGAGAGCATAAATCATAACATTATAATAATAATAAATGAATAAATAAAAACATAACTCACCATAATTGCGATTTAAACGGTTTGCTTCTTTTCACGAAATGAGTAGGTACCTCGACTCCGTAATTAGGTAGAGCGACTATTGACTTTATTATACGATCACTGTACTAGCTGGAGCTGTATTCCTACTGTGCAGCTTTTCTGCGGTTAAAGTCTGTAAAACAAAACGTACCTACCTATTAATATATACCGCTGACTCAACAAAACGGTAAATCGCGTGAGACTGATCACGAGAACTTACCACCTATTGAGCGTCATCACTGTCCCGCAGATTACGAATGCATTATAAAATTCCCTTTGGCACGAGCCCCAAGCGTGATGACATAATTTCGTTGACATCGTCGTATAACATTTACATCGTGTCTTTTATGATTATAATATAATTAAATTAATTGTTATTATCCAGAGACATTATACGACTGTTACACGTCATCACAAATCACACTTATGTTGCGCTCTCGACGATAATTATCTCGTTTATATTTTATTTCAAATTCCTAATCACTTTCTACGCATATGGATTATATTTTCAACATAATATTTATTTTAGGTTCGAGTGGAAATATGAAAACTTGTATTTTGTGCACAAAACATACTTATTCTTATATAAATAAAAGAGCAGGCCTTTTTTATATTTCGATCTGACGATATCGATCTGTATAAAACGGATCAGTATTATAATTTATAATGTTTAGCTTAAGGCTTAACAAGATATCTCTGCAGGCGTAGGAGCCATTTTTCATATTTGGGATGGTCTGGCTAAGTTGGAGGACTATTACGCTTTTATGGGTCTTCGCCAATGACATTTTAACGTGCGTATAAAATAAATAATTAATATCACAAAGTGGGTAGACCAAACGCTGTGATTATAGGTTAGGTTAACGTTTTAGTTTTATATATAACTAGCTTTTCGGCTTGGCGTTGCCCATGTCAAAGATTCGTTTTAAAAAATATATAAATTATAAATATATTTGTATATTCCATTAATTCATGCACTAATTATAATAGTAATTTAATATGCATTATGCAACCAATGGTAAACACTTGAATAAACAAAATCAATTTTGTTTTCGTAAGCTATATTATTTACTAATCTAACTTATTACTTACTAAGTAACGTAGATATAATAAAAAAAGTAGGGAAAAAGGAATTCTGTTAAGCACCATAAAAGAAAGAAGTGGAAAAATTTCCGGACACCTACTTAGGCATAATTCGTTCATGACAAATATATTTGAAGGACGAATAAATGGACATAAAGGTAGAGGCAGGTCGAGGAAGGCATATATATAAGAAATTATAAGACAAGCTAATTATAGTCGATATATATAGACATGAAAAGACTGGCTTTTAACAGAGAAGAACGGAGAACTACATTTGCAACAACAAGGCAAGGCCTTTTGTAGAGAAGAAGACAGGGGTTATAAAAGTAAGGTAATATTAACACCCACTTAGACTCAAGAATTATACCTATAAATTATAACTTTTATTGAAAACGGTCCAGTAAAAATGTTGAGTCTATTAAACATACATTTTTAGCTGTATAATCAGACTAAACGCCCGAAAAAAAAAATATAAAATATAGCGCTACGTAGGTGTATTTTAGTGTTCCTAATTCGAATCACACAATTCAGTTCAGTGACGGATCGGATATATAATCATACATAACTTGGTATAAACGAACGGGGTTCTAAGTTCTAACTACTCTCTAAACAGTCTAAACTTTCCAGATATCTCTGAAAACCGGTAGAGTACGATTGAGAACGTATTGTATCTTTTTGATAATACGATTTAGAACGATTTTTAGAGCGACGTTGCCGTTCAGTGCCGTCCCGAAATATAACTATGTAAATATGTTCAATAATTGAAAAAATAGTTTACCTATAGATTTCTATATAATATTATAAGTACAGGGTCTTCGAATTCCTATTGTCGTTTATCTTAATGTTCAATAATAAAAATAATAAATACGATATCGTGGTTTACGTACCTGCATATACTTTATGTATTCGCCAAATTCAGTTGTGCCTGGTGGACAGAGCGGTAACAACGTAATAATATAGTATGTATATAATATTATGTAGTGTGTAATATTAAGTATGATGGAAAACTTCAAAACTATAACGTCTGAACGCGAAAAAGATCTTGCAGTATTAATCAGTATTTAATACTGATAAATATTCATTTGTAAGACAACGCAAAGATGGATTAATGAAATGGAAAAAATCAAATAACTGCTGTAGTAGTGCCAGTTTATTAACGAAAATGGATAAAACTTTTCATTCGTCAAACGGCGAACACCCGAATCATGTAAGTAATAATAAACAAAAAATTGAAAGACAGATTTTAAGAGAAAATTCTAAGCGAAAAACTGAAGATAATACATCTATCAGACCTTTAAAAATTATTAGAACTGAGTTACTAAATTGTGACTTACCAAATATTATGCACATCATAATATGATATTACATCAATGCGGAAGGCCATGTATGACAAGAAGAGAAAACAATGCCCAATTTACCCTACTTCTTTAAATGAAGCTATATCCCAATTGATGAATATGCAAAATAACGACGTATGTTTATTTAAAAGTGAAATAAAATATTTACCTATATTTATTTAAAAGAAATAAATATAAATATTGACAAATAAATAAAAATATTTTGTATATAAATATTGTCGATTTTTAATCTTAAACTGACAAATAACTGATATCTGTATATTTAATTTCTATTTTGTATTTTTAATTACTGCGGCAACGTCACATAAAAGTTGGTAGGTAAAAACGTTCTCAATCGTGTTATTAAAAAAGGTACTTAAAAAAGGTACTATTCTCAATCGTGTTCTACCCCTGAAAACAATATGAAATTTTCACAAAATCGGTCAGGATGTTTTTGAGTACCTACATACTTATATCTATAAGGAAATATACATTCAACAAACATATTTGTTTAAGATATAATTTATCTATTTGATGTACCTCATCTGCACGAGACACCAATGGCAACAATTTATAAACAAAATTAATTTCCATCGAAATTCTTAAAATCCTTGTACAAGGACTTCTTTAAAATGCAAATTTTAAAAATCCTTTCTTAGTGCACCCACACAAGGTGGTAACGAAGGTACCATGAAAATGTCAAGGCTTCAGTTATTATAGCTTGGCTCTACATTAATCAGTCAGTAAGACATAAATGTATTTTCAGTTTTCCCGAATTTTCCAATTTTCCTTTCCATAAAAATCTTAATTGGACTATTGCAAACATTTTGTATAAAAAATTAGCCAAAATGGCCAACCTGTTCTCAAGTGCCGCAATTACCAATGAACAGCATTTAATTTTTATTTATATAGATTATTTTTATATTTGTATTATTTACAGCAATCTAATTCATTTTTAGACGTATTATACATTAAAACCTTTCCTGATAATCGGCCAATCCATTAGTGAAAACTGTACTAAAATTCATTGAGTACTTTTCGAGATATGAGTATACATACATAACAATTTCTACCCACCAATGTCTTATATGCATTCCTAAACCATTCATCCGATTACGATTGAATTTTGTCGCTAAAAAGGGTTAAAAAGCGGTCCAACTCGGGGAGGTTCAAACAGGGATTTTGAGATTATTATTATTATTATTATTATTTTTTTCTTATATTATATAAATGGTTGCTATTGGTTTTAATCATAATAATAATTATTAATGCGATAAGGCTGTGTATTTTAGTACAGAATATCGTGTTCGGACCACAGTTTCGGCGGACCAATCTTTTGCATTTTTTGATACTACAGAGTTGATAATATAGACTGCTCGCATAATCACAAGCGAATCTCATGGACAATGCTGGTCGGAATGGCTATAAATTAAAATGTAATAATATAATTTACACTTGAAAAGACATTGCTTCTACGGCGTGTTACACACAAAAGAAGTTGAACAATCACAAAAACCTAGCAATAGAAAATCATTGCCGTGTCAGCTAGTATAAAATATAGACAAAGATAATTCTGGTGTATACTAGTTGCCTCCTAAAATTTACGAATTGCCTCCCATCCTTATCGTAAATTAAAAGGTTACTAACTAGTTGCTTCCGATGACTAGGTAGTTCATAATCATATATTAGTTTCCTACCAAGAATTTTTACACTAGTTGCCTCTTGTATAGAATTAAGTAGTGGATCATAAACTTCACTAAAAAATTCCACATAAATAGATGAATTAATAAAATTAACTTAACATAAATTCGGGAAATTCAGGTTTGGGGTTATGCTATTTATTTGGGTTAATTCGGGTTTCGGGTTTCGGGTGCAAAGCCCTGGATAAGATACTATATTATGTTGAAATCACTCCGCTCAGAAACTAAAATTAAATTAATTAAATTATTTTAATACATTTGCCCTTTTCACTAATCGTGTTTCACACTTCACATTGATCCATTCTAAAAACTAGAGCAACTATTTAAAATCACTTAATAATATTTGTAAAAATAATATCGTACAACGATTGTTGGAAATCAACTAAACGTTACTCGATCATGAATATTATTTATTATAGTCTAGCTTAGGTCTAGTATGCATTATATATTATAATTACACAAAAGAGTATGTAATCTCAATGTTTAGTCGTATATAAAACTATAATCGTTTCAAATATCAAATTTAACAATGTCATAAATTATGACTTTGAAATTACTAACTTATTGTGATACGTGATGATGTTTAAAAATGTTTGAAACCACTTATATTTGTATTAACTGACTATTAGGAGACTAGACCCATTTCATTTACGATAAAATACGATAAAGTACGTCGGGATGCAACTCGTAGGTTGGTTAGATAGTCGGGAAGCAATTCGTATAAAAACTATTGACTTTTTTGACTTCAGGAGGCAACTAGAGTGCGCCTGATAATTAATAATAAAACGAAATAATTGGGAATTTAAAAAATAATAATAAAATTATCCGCCTATTCGTTCTTGGTACCTCTTCTGCTTACCTATCAGTTGTGTTAGTACGTGTCCCAACCACCCCACATTTTAATTTTCAATTTTTTTTTTTTTGGCAAATATTAAGAATGTAATCCGCATGTTTTTGCACGACTATTTGTTTGTTTTATATAAATATTTGTCTACTATTTCGTATTTTATAATTTAGTTCACTGATAAATATTGGCGTAAGTTTGGAACGGATTAGACAAAGTGAGGTACATTTCCCCAGCCCCACCAAAATGCTGATTTAAAAAAAAATTTCATTACAAACCAATATAAACCGGCTATAAACCAATGTTAAAACAAAAAAATTGAAATTCGAAATTGTGGGGAAGCTGGGGAAATGTATCTTGGCGCACGTATTGTCGCTATCATTGCGTAGGAAGGAGGGGGCCTGGTAACACGTGCGAAATATGAAAACGGATTTTGCGAACCAACGGGGACAATAGAATAGCAGGACCAACCGTGCAAATAAATGGTAATACCTAATATATTAAATATTGACCTAGAGAAAACATTTGAAAATAAGTGATGTTGATGAATGAAGAGGGGGGGGGGTGAGATACACATATAAACAACCCCCACCTATTATTTCATACCTATATTAATTAAAACACATGCAAATTACAAAAGTAGGTAAGCATGCAAATTGTATGCTAAATATTTACGAAAAAAAATTTGGTTTTTTATCATTGGGAGAATGGCGAGTCTGCACTGATAGTAATAGTGATATAAATTCATATGCCAGTGACCATATAAACCCTCCCACCCTCTCTCCAATATCATAATTATATGTGCAAGTATTTTTAATGAATTATTATAGATATTATTTATTTTTACTAAAATGAAAAATAAAATTGATATTAGTCCACTAAAATGTTGAAACTAAATTGTTTTAATCCAGAGGGTTATAAGTATTTATTTTATATTTTATAATTTAAAAAAATACAATTGAACTAAATATTAGTTTATTTTATCCAACTGTCTAGTTTATAGTAGTAGTTTTTATATCTGAATTATAATGTTGGTATAAATTTATAATTTTTGTTATCTAGTATACCTACCTATTTTGAAATGTTATACTAATTTAGTACAAATTGAAAAAATAATATCATTAACAATATTGAGTCATATCAACAGAAAAATAATTGATCAGTTTTTCCAAAATTTATATACACAGGTAATGAATTGAATACTTTTATACCTATATATGCCTATATATATATTATATATAAAATAGTTCTAATTACTATTATATTGTATATAATTTGGGAATTATATTTTATAACTCAGTAGGTACAAATCATTATGTGTCTTAAGTAACTTAACTATTTAGTTATATTATTATTATAGATGGTGCACTTGAATTTCTTTGTACAAAAGCTAAATTACAGTTTTAAGAAATAAAAAGTAAACTGTATAATTGTTGGTTATCTTTTAATACGGTGGTCAATACTAGTATTGGAAATGCAATTATGCCAACAAAACTCGGGGATGATTTTGAAACTGATTTTAATAAGGACACTGGTAATATACAAAAAAATATTATTTTTGTGAGAATATAAAGAATATTATTTTGTAGATTATCAGGATACTGATGAGAATGAATTGATAGGTACATAATAATTTAATTTACCATGGGTTTTTAAAATCTAGTTAAAATTCAATTTATATTCTTCAGCATATTCTAATGTGTAGATACTAATTATATAATGTGTACTAACATTAGCGTGCACACAAGTTTATATTGAAAGATCTTTCTTAAAATTGAAAATTTTCAAAACTGGACTAAGAACCCTTTCTGAAGAACTATTAAATTCATTAATGTTAATAAGTCCGAACATGTCCCATTCTTAATACTAATTAAGTATATCATAAAAAAAATATCTGAAAGTTCAAACTTGCTTGGTAGAATATTATAAATTTGTTAGGTATCTATGCTTTAAATTTTCTTTTATACATTCAGTAGTATTGTCTTAAGTAAAGATAAACATAATACAAAATATATCATGTAGGTACATGATATAAGTCTTACTTTCGTTTTGTATGAACATGAATAAATATTCTATGCATAATATTATAATAATATAATATCTATAATACTACATGGCACAGTACAATGGTTTGCTTAAATTCAGCAACTTTCAAAATTAAATTTTTGTCTTGGTAAGTTTATTACTTTTATTTTTATTATAGATATTGTACTGGAAATGGACATAAAAATGTATTACTGAGATATGAGTATTGTACATAGGTAATTGGAATATTGTTGTATTTTTATTTAGTAATACATTTACTGATATATGTCTATATCAAAATCACTGATGATATTTATGATATTTTTGGGGTAATTCAATAATACCTAAATCACAGACCATATATTTATTTTTAATTTTTAACTATACAACTGTAGAATTTTAAGTAATCAAATATTGTAAAACTTTGTTTGAATGTTAATGTAACTTGCTACCTATTTACGTTTCTTATAGCAATATAAAATATTGTAATATATTATAGATAAAATATAATACACGTATTTTTAATTTGCAACACATTTTTTGTTATTTACCCTTTAAATTATGTAGCATCCTGTGCCCTTTTTTTACCAGTCCTCGCCTGAGTGCAGACTTTTATTTTCCGCTAATATTATGAGTTATGAGTTTATGACTGATGAGTTTATCATAATACTACTAGGTAAACTAACCAAGCCAACTAAACTAATTAACACTTTAGAACTTACAATCCAAAACAGTAAAATCATGTTATATTTATACAGCCATGTAATACTCATAACTTATTACATAAATACTATAGGTACCTACACACTTACAATATTTGTACAAGTACCTACTAGTGTCAAAATATAATACTTTTAAACCACCAATTTTAATGATATAAATTGACCAATTATTTTACTTTTCAGTATTAATTTGAAATTTTTGAAATTGTACAAGTTATGTAAAAATACCTATGTATTTAAGACGGAATACATAAAAATACTTGTAAAAATATTTCCTATTCTATTGAAAATCATCGATGGACACTACTGCTGTAATACACAATTTTGATGTAGTGGCATGACTGCTATAACAGCAATATGCAACATTTGATATTATGGCATTACAGACATAGCAGTACTAATTCTAATTGTATCAAATAAATGGAGACATTCAACTGACACATTGTATTTTCTTAGATAATTGGGCATTTATTGGACACTGGCATATTTCATAGGAAAAATAAATAAATTTAATAAAAAAAAGTGTGTTCTCATAGTGGATAATGAGAATTTAGAAAAATGACAAGTGTCAATTAATTTATCATATCTTAGTAAAAATATATATTTTCATATAAATCCCAATTTAACTCATAAGTTATAGGCATATATTATTTAAGAATTTCTTGTGAAATATACTGACAGTACCACATGATTTCAAGTTTCAAGCAGATATTCTAAATGTGAGTATGGTTGTGCATATTTTGTTGGTAAATTGAGTGTACAAGGGCATTTGAATGATTCTGCGTTGAGTTTCTATATGAACAAATAATATATGTGTGCTCATTGCTATTGGAACAGTCCAAATAATTAAACATTCAGATGTATCAATGGTAACCATTTTGGTTATCGTTCGTCGCACCTTAAGATAAAATATACAAATTATACTCACGTTCAGTTCAGCTGGACATCAGACATGACGTGAATTCATTAGGTGCCTATTCTTTGAGCATTTGACAGCAATAGTGCTACTGTAGGTACTTGCACTATACGGGCACCAGCGGGTAGGTATCCACCATAAAATAACGATTAATTAATTAAATAACGGATAAATAATATATTTAGTACAGGAAAACTAATGGTAATTAAATGCTTTAATGCTACAACATTAAAATGCATAAGCACTAAGTTCATTACAAGAGTCAAGACTATTTGAATTTTTAGCAGTTGCAATCACAATCTTTATCACACTCCGGAAAAACGAGTGTAGGTCGTTGGACACTGGCAGGAATAGTAGGAGCGGCAGTCAAACAGCTGATAAATTTGTTTACATTTTGCCGATGGCTCACTGGCTCGACATGAAGTTGGCAGCGAAAGCTCGGCATGACGCTAGAACGTATTTTAAATGAAGATACGGTTACAACATCATGCCGAGCATCCAAGGTCAACCCCAGATACAGATAATTGTTATTAGCTATACCTGAAAGGTCATTAGGTCATTATTTCAGTGAACAATGGCATTTTGATAGCTGTCGGTTTTATTATGTTCTATGACGAAGGCACGGACCACAATTAAAGATATATTATAATATATTGTGTATAAGCATAAAGTAGTATTCAAGTGTTATTTAATTAAATATTAATATTATTATAATATTAAAGTAAACTTAAATAATCGGAGTAGGAAGGTAGAAAAATTCAGTAGTAAATATTTTTTAATTTTATCCATTAGTATCGGTAATTCTTAAAACAAATTTATAAAGTATCTCCCTATTGAACAAAAAAATTATGATCATACTATGGATACAAATGACCCATCTCCCTAAAGTGGTGTACCTATTGACAAACATAGGTAGCAATCTACTCGATATTTCCCACTTCGAAGAAAATGTATGAATTATAAATCTTTATTACCTAGCTGAATACCCGGTGAAAAATTGTGATTAATTAACCTCTTTTGGGTGGAAGGTGTGGAAGCAAAATTATTTCATATTTTAATTTTTAGCCATCTTGCGGCGTTGCCCGTGAGACTAGCTTGTGATTATGCGAACAATATATTATCAGATAGGTAGACTGTGTACCTTCGCTAGGAGGGTGATAAAATATAGCCTATATTCGTATAGCTTTGTAGATGGAAAAAATGTTTATACGGTGTACCTAAAATAGTATTGAAGTCATAGTTGACTATCCTGAATTTTTAGGAGCAACGGATTTGTAAATATAAATTTTAAATTTAAATCTTGAACTTATATCAAAATTGTATTTCAATTTCTTAAAGAACAAAATAAATAATGCTATTACTCCACTGTATTCACGACAACCGTACTAAAATCCGGTGAATAAAAAAAACTAAACATTCTTATGCATAGATCATGGACTAAGATATATCATATATCTTAGTCCGTGGTATAAATAGATTAGGTATCAGTAAGAAAAAAACAATGCAAAAAATTGGTCCACCGAAACCGTGGTTCAACTCGAGACATTCTGTAATAAAATATTTTCTTAAGGATTTAAGTTTGGGCTGTGCAATGATCACCTTTATACAACTCTTTAGGAGACGAATTTTGAAAAATCCTTTCTTAGTGGGTATCTACGTCATAAAACGAAACTACTGACAAATTGCCAAACTTATAGCTTCAGCGGTTCCGGCTAGGATAAATTAGATTTTGCTTAATAGATAACGCTACAGTTGTATTCTTACAACCCCTTGTTTTCCCCTTAAGTGGTGAATTTCCATAAATCCTTTCTTAGCTCACGTCTAGGGGAAGGCGGGGCAGTACCGTATGGTTAAGCTTCCATGGCTTATAAATCATGTAATTTTTAACATAATGCAATTTTTTTAAACTAATATACATAGAAAAACTTACAGTCTATAACTTTTATTTGAAACTTTTTTACGTTTTTTATCTAAAAATGTGTGTAATTTGTGTTTTACTTTTTTTTTAAAAAAATTCGAATTTACCCACAACTGAGGTAAAACCATATGTAATCCTGTGGTATAATCATACGATTTTGCCCTAACACGATTATTAAAATAAATCGAGCTTTATAATAAACTTTAAGTAGATAAATTAATGTATCCAAACTAGAAATGCAAATTACACTTAATAAGGTATTGAATAATAATAAAAACATATCAGTACAATTTTTTTTAATACTATTTTTTATTTGTTAAATATTTGAAAATATTTTAACAATTGATTAAAAACACTTAAAATATTTTTTTTTGCAATATGTGGAGTCTTAACACACGAATTATCATATTCAATAAATAAACAAAAAAAAAACTTCAAATCAGTGTGTTTAGTTTTCCTCCATGATATCAATTATTAATAAAATCTCAATTATACGGTTTTGCCCCACATACGGTAATACCCCGCTTTCCCCTACGTCATAAAAGCTATCTGTGTGCCAAATTCCAGCTAGACCCGTCCAGTGATTTGGGCTGTGTGTTGATACATCAGTTAGTCAGGTTACTGTTTTATATATACACTATACGGATAAGTAACCTCCAATTGTATATGACGCATTTAGTGGGAATTAAATAATTTTAAATATTTTTACATTATATTCGTTTCTATGGTGATAAACAAAGCATTATCCATGCCAAAAAACATATTTATGTTAAAAATCACTAAGTCTTATATCATCGCAAATTAAAAATCTTAGTTATTATTGATCTAATATAATTTCCATTCAATAAGAGAGCAAAAAAAAAGAAGTGTTTTGACAACAATATTCTTTCGGAATTTTTATCTGTTTCAAAAATATTAGTACATTTTAATAGTTTTAAACAATTTATAAAACTTTTGAAATAAGTTGTTTAAAACATAAAACCCTATTGAAGCTGTGTGGTAAAAAAAGCACAGTAGCACCAACATTTTTTATACGTTTCTCATTGTGTATTATGCAAAATAGTTATAATAAATTTAACCCTCATACATAACTATAAGGTAGGTAAAAAAATTTTAATATATCTAAACTAATAGGTGACCATTGCAGACACTAGACTCACAAAAAAAAACACACATCACCTGAAAATCATTACATTCATCATAAACTAAAATTAACTAAAAGATAAAGAAAGCTGACTATGGCTCTCGTTGCCAAATGTATATGTTACATTGGTAGGTAATAATAAAAAATAGGTACCTATACTATTATCTATTTTATTTTAATGATATTAATAATTAACTAGGTTCAAAAAAAGACCATACATACCAAAACCAACTTAAATATACATATAATACCTTACCTTATTCGGGTTCAAAGTTGAATTTGGTACATGGAAAGTGTAAGAAATTGTATTTATTAAAAATGTCACATTTTTATTTTAAATTTGAGTGAATTTGTTTCACAGTTAATTTGTATATTTGATCTTAGACCCATAATTGTTAATTATGGTCTATATTTTCAGAGCTATAATTATATCATTTAAGTTCAAATAAGTAGGTATTGAGTTTCACTACCTATATAGTATAAAATAGATGTTAATTTGTAGAACCTACTTAGTAAATATGAATTGCATATGCATTTGTACAGGATTTATAACTGGTTATTGATCATGTGAGAATTAAAACATTACACTTTAAGTTTGAGTACATGATAATGATGATAGGTACACATTTTCTAAAAGAAATAAGGTTTAAAGTGTAATTATAAAACACGGTTAATGAATTATGATTAAGTAATTTCTTTAATTTCATGAACATACCCTGTTATTATAACTTAAAATTACTACATAGTACATATTATTGACAAAATATTTGATTAAAAAGATTTAATTAGATATTAAAAATGTATAATGTATGTGTATAAAAATATGGATAGGTAGGTATCTCTACCACATAGTAATACTCAGCAAGGTATATTACATTATAAAATATTTAATCTTTATTAAAATTATACCATTTTTTATACAAGCACAAATGCATAATATTATACTTAAAGTATAAACCATAAAAAGCAGGTAAGCGGATGTCGCTCTGCTGTACAGTAGATTACAAGTGGGTCATTGTATAATGGTTGTATTAGACTTGAATTCAATGATATTATATCATTGTATAAAAAAAAAGATTCTGAGCGGAAACGGTTTGTCAGTCTGGATATTTTATATTTTGTTATTATTTATTTTATCATGTAAGTTGAATTAATATTAAAATATTATAATTTTTTATTCGTTTTTATGGTGATAAACAAAGCGTTAGAAATTAAAATCCCATTTTTAGCGTTTTTTCGTAATTTTCCGGTGGTTTTTCCCGTGGCATTAAATAACTATTGAGAAAATCAAAAAATGACCTCTCTAAAGTACCATCTTGATCCAATTTGCTAAAAGATAAGGTACTATATGTTGAAATCGAAATATTCCTTTTGGAAGACTTTTGTATACAGGATATAAAAAGAAAAAAATTTTAAAAAATTAAAAAATAAACACCATTGTAAAACCAAGAGCTTCCTCGCTCCGCTCAGAATCTAAAATGTGTAAGTTCAATTTTATTTAATAATGTTTTTGGAATATCAATTTTGCATTTGATAATAAATCTTATTTTTCAAGAATTTATTATTGTTTAATATTAACAATAAATTTATAGATATTATGATTTATGATTATTATTTGGGTCCCTTAATATGTTGTACTACATTTGTATTACCAAAAAATAATTATAATATAATCCACACGCTAATGCTGATTTAAAAAATATATTATTACATTATGGAGTTATATAATATAATGTTACAACCTTCCCACAAAATATTATATTTTATTTTAGTGATAATAACTAAAAAAAAAAATTACCACTGATAGGTAGTGCTTACTTATCAAGTTAATAATTTATTTTATTCCAAAATAATAGTAAATCTTAATAATATTGTACTAAGAATATATTAAGTATAGGTATAACAAAAAATATTAATCAGATTATTTACAAAATATTAACCTTGTGTACTTATTTTGATTAGGTATTTACCACAGTTCCCATGAATTGAGTTTTATTAGATTTTAGTTGAAACCGCTGGTCTACTGTCAAATCTTTGCCGATCTTAACGTTTTGCCAACGTTCAATAAAACGAAGTTTAGTTTTCCGTTTCAAAATCATCTGGACATAATCAGGCAATTTAAATACCAAAAGAATGGGACGATCCTTTCCACGATAATGACCAAACCGTGTGATATCAGGGAACTCCTTATTAAATCCTATATCCGTCAGTAATTCAACTATTACAGAATTAAGCATTTCTGGTGTCTCACCCATCGAATCAGGAATATTGAAAACTAATAAATTCTTAGATCTTTGATAATTCTTGTGGACCTTTGTAGCAATGTTATAGCTATCGTGGAGTTGGTGGTCCAATGAGTGATGAATATCAAAGATTGAATCTCTTAGCATTGCAATTTCATCAGCCATAGTATTTTTCTCCATTTTAACTTGAGCCAATTCAGCGTTGAGTTGATTTAACATATTATTACATTTCTCATAAGTGACATTTAATGATGAAACTTTTGATTGGAGGTCTTTAATAATCTTGCTCTGGACTCGCGAACCTTCAGGGGTAGATTGCGAGAAGTTCGAGGTACTAGGTAAATTGTTGTACATATATTCAGACTCACGGTTAGCTTGAACGTAATGTTTGTTTCTGTCCAGATAAGATGTCCTGATCCTGAATTTTTTTTGATCCATATCGACTGTATAATTTGGATGTCGTGTGATGTATACCTGCCTGTTATATTTTCCAAGTCATGAGGAAAAAAATGTGCATAGGTTCAACCACGATGACGCCACAACAGAGAAATATTAATCGTATACACGAAACACTCAAATAGTAGGTAGGTACCTAGGTACCTAATCCTAACCTAGGAATCGAATAAATGTTGTAATTACGAAAAACTATTGTAATACCGAAGTGACACACTACGTGGCGAACACACGAGTGTTATGTTACTGTCTATATTTTATTATATTATATATGTATAGGTTCCTAAGTCCTACTATGAGAAACAACAGTTCAATTAGTACAAATTGTTTCCCGAGTCCGTCTATAATAATATTGTCTAAGCTACTTAATAGGGAAATTCTATAAGTAATGTCTTTGTTGAAGAATGCCATTAGGTCTAAAATAAATAACGATTACAATAACCAAAAATGTGATAAACTTAAAGAATACGCCTATAATATAACATTAATTAGTTTTTAATGCCAGCGTAGAATACCTATTAGCAGTGTTGCGCTTTAGATAAATTTATCTAGATATGTTATCTAGATAAAAACTTCACATCTTTATCTTATCTAGATAAAAAATAAAATCGACATCTAATTTTTATCTAGATAAAAATTATAGCCATCTAGATATATTTATCTAGATAATTCACAAGACCCATAGCTAATAATTAGTAATAACTATTTTACAATATTATCATTCAATATAAAATAGATAACTTAATAAGAAATCTAATTTGTATTACTTGCAAAAATTGATTCTAAAATAGTTTTACATAGCATTTATTATTAATTATGAATAATGCACAGATATAAACTACTATTATAGTATATTATAACTGTTGAATAATGACGATTTATTATGTCAATATCCATAGGAGATGCGAATTATTTATAAAATTTTATAATATGACCCATACAGGGGAAGTCTCACGCCCGTATACGATTTATGATTTTGCGAACGCCGAAAGAGCCTTTACAAAAATTAGAACTGGAGCTACTCCTCCATACATAGAGTATACTCTATGCCACCATAGGTCCTATGGGTAAACAGGGTTTAACATCATGTTGGTTTACGAGCTCGTTCCCTATGCTCAGACTTCAAATCATAGATAAACGTAAACCGAATATTATAGAATATTTTATTATTATATTATATAAAAATATATTTAAATATATATATTATTCATATATTCTGTGTTAAAACTATGGAAAATAGCATTTGTGTAATATACCAGTAAAAAGGGAAATGGTTACTTTGTACTCATATAGTTATATGATATTCAAAATTTCTTTAAATTTACTAAATAATTTAATAAATATTTACTAGGCTTAAACTTTAAATGTATAACTATTTAATAAGAATTACAATAACAACACAGTTTCTATAGTACAAATTAAGTAAATTTGATATGTCAATTATTAGAGCCTGGGTCTTAAGTTTTCACCAATTTTATGTTTGATGGGAGTGAAAATAAAGACTTCATTAAATACAGATGCGTATCACAAAATAATTTTTTTTTTGCATTATTCAGAATCTTTTTTTATGTTTGGGATAATATGATGTCACCAACTTATCTTTAGCATGCTTGGAATATTGTCTAATTATGTAAATATTGTAATAAAAATACAAATTTTTTTAATTTTCAATTATTAGTATAAATTTAAATTTTGAAATAATACCTTATATAAATATCTAGATAAAAATTATTTTATCTATCTATATCTAGATAAATTCAATTTCTACAGTATCTATCTATATATAGATAATTTTGAATTCAGATATCTTATCTATATCTGGATATATTTTTTTTATCTAAGCACAACACTGCCTATTAGCATTGAGTATAGATAGTATACTCAATGCTATTAGGTAGGTATATTATTCTAGCGCTGTCCCACCCGGCGTTTCACGAGCAAAGTAACCTTAGGTGAAAACTGAGATTTTTTTACTCTGACAAAATTATAAGGAAATAAAAGTAAAAGTTCATGGATTTAAAAACGCATTAAATTGTATGTATACCTACCTATTATGACGTATATTCCTGATTTTCTGTTGAGTATTCACCCGTATGCAGGGGTTTTTGTGGCAAATCCTACATGGTAGATATATAAAGGTACTATCTTAGTGTACCTTAGTTATAGTGTACCTAGGTTTACGGAAAATTGGCCTTAGTTCAATATAACTGAATATATTTAGACAACAAATGTTTAACCTTCAAGATGGCACGCTGAACAGTTTTGTACTTTTATATTTTATAATCTACTTTTACCTTATCAGTGGTCAACAGATCGATGACAATAATGGACGCAAAATACAACAGTGCCATTTCATGTACCTACCTAGATTATTATTTCATTACAACTGCAGTTTTTCCGTTTTCGTACGCTTTTAGTACACAGTTGGTACTAATAGGTGCCTACATATAATGCCAGTCGAAGAAATACAAAGAATATTATATTATAATATAATATAAATTTATAAAGAATAAAGAAAGCGGTTTATAATAAAGTAAATACATTAACATTTGATATATACCTAGGTACGATTATCACTATATATTAGGACTGTTGTAAAATGTACAAGGTAGCATATGTCTTTCTCCAAGGTCTTCTCTATCTCTGTACCAAATTTCATTAGAATCAATTCAATGGCTTATTGCGAAAGCGTAACAGATAGATAGATAGACATGATTTTGCAGAAGTACTTTCACATTTATAATATTAAAAGTATGGATAAATAGGGATAGGGAAGTAGGGTAGTCCGAACTTCAGACTCTCATTAAAAAATATTGTTGATTAACGCTCAACTTTTTTTTTAATATCCACTAACAACAACTAATGAGAACGTTGTATTACATTTTCAAGTTTTTTACAGAGCAAATTTTTTTTATAGACATTAATTTAAAAAAAAAACTAATAATAATAAAAATGCATAGGTTGCCTACAAATAACGCAATAGGATTCAAAATATTTTGAATATTTTATGGTGTATATAAAAATATAAAATACTCATATATACATTCAGTGAAATTGTCTTGTATCTATATGGTCAATTGTTTTAGAGTTACACCAAATACTAAAATTTATGTTGCAGTTATCCCAAATTTTTTTTTGGTTTTTCTCGGTGCTTTTGAAAACTACTGGAAACTTTAAAATTATACCTCGCCGAATCACCAACTAGATTCACTTTCCCATCGGAAAAAATACTGAAGTTGAAAATCTAAGCATTATTTCGACTACTTATTGTTTACACAGATACGAATAAAATAAATTTAAACAAAATAGATTTTTCTTGAAAACGGGTTTTCCGTAAAAATTCAAGTTTACATTGTTTTGTGCTATTTTATTATTGAGAATAAAAATACTGTATATTTCCCGAAGAACCACCAATAATGGATCTAATTGTTTGCTTCAATACATGATGATGACAGATAGCCAACTAACAACAGTATGATTAGTATGACTGAATGTCCGAATTTTACTACAGACATTTTTTATTTACCTAATTTAGAATTTAGAGTTTTAGACTGACCATAAATATGATCTGATTTGATTTTATTCTGGTATTTAGGAAAAAAATAAGTAGGTTCTTTTTCAATATTGAAAATTATGTATTAATTATTATTAAGTAAAAAAATAATGACATACAATCGTAATACAATTTTTATCAAGTTAAATACTTAATATTATATAATGTATAAAAAGAAAATGGAAAATATTTAGGTATATAATTATAATATCATATAATATGAAGCCTATCTATATCGAATAAAAAAAAAGATCGTTCAATCATATTTAATAATAAAAAGAGATTAAGCCTAAGTTTTACATCGTGTTTTGAAACATAATTTTAAATTAAAATAATTTTTTTTTTATGATTGAATGCGACCTAATAAATATTATTATTATATGTGTCTGTCGCCTATTATATTATGCCGATGGTGCCATACCCAAGCACTTTTGGGTAGTGGTCGACGGGCACCTGGCCGACGAAACAAGGACGACTATTAATCGTGGCAGTTGCTTCGTCGACGTCGATTCCCGTCGTCCGACCATCCCAACCACAAATTAAACTTTCGTTAAACATTTTGAATACGCGTAAACGAGTTTAAGAACTATTATATATACATAGGCGTAGCCAGTATTCTCGTTTGCAATTTCTTATGTGATGACTATATTATTTATGTAAAAAATTATTAATTTTTAAGCCATTATAGCCATTATTGTAATTATTGTAATTATTCACACAATTTTTGTATAGTTGAAAATCAAATTTGGTTTTAAAACCCAACGGTTTTTATCATTGGTATCATTTAAACTTATCTCGACGAAGTATAAACAATAGGCCTTTTTTTTTTTTTTTTGGGGGGGGGGGGGGTTGGCATTCAGTTTTACCGAGGTACACCTGGCACTACGCCTATGATTATACATAAATAATTATTGTAAATTCCGTGTGGCTGGATGGTCGATGATGTGGCCGGATTTCCGGTCACTCTGCGATTGGCTGAGGCAGTGTGGAGTTGATGACGCACTCGACCGCCTGAGCAGGATCGTACGCGGCGATTATATCTGCTATGCTGTTGGCTGTGCCGAAGACCAGAGCCAAGACACCGACAACGATCAGTACCAGGTTCCTGATGGTCATCCAGACGGTTACTTCATCCCAGTATGTGGCGAACTCTATGATCAAGGGCACAATGATGCCGAGCAGCGAGAAACAGAAGGCACCGATGAGTCCAATGAACGGACCGATTGTCGGTACAGCTACCGCGATCAACACTGCAAAACCACAACCAAGCATACAGACATTATTATCATTAAAATATCAAATATAATACAACTCATAGTCACAGTCGATTACTTATTTAGACCTAAATATTTTTGTTTTTTGGGATGAGGGGAGGCGGTAGGGGCAGAGGTTTAAATTTGGAAATTAAATGTGAACATTTTTAATTTTAGTAGGTATATATACTAAAAATATATCCTATAATTATTTAATGTTAATTGGATATATAATTGACTCCAATATTATGATTTATAAGTAACAACACCGGGTTGGTTCTGTTAAACGTAAAATTGCTGTGTTGCACGTGAGTTATAGAGAGAAAATAAATGAAATAGTGCGCTAACATCATTTTAATTAAATTATTATATTGCTATCTAAATATAATTATACATAAATTAATGTACGTTTGGATAGGGCACTATAGATACAGGTATGCTACGTCGCCATTTTGCGACTAATAATGTTATGTAAATTTGAATTTCTCCCCCTTTATTTTGTCATTTTATCATTGATAAATGAGTCGCAAAATGGTGGCATAGCATACCCATTTTATGTAGAGCCTTAGTATTTGGATGGGGCTTATAAACTTGGAAACTACTCAACCAATAGGGCATAGGCATACAATTGTTCACACATATTTCTTGATACTCTGGAAGTGATTATATAGTTTCGTTTTTCAACCCCTTACGGCTCACAAAAATCAATTTTTTTTTTATTAATTTATAGATAATATTAAGTTTGTGGGCTGAATACGATTTATTTTTTGACTTGTTTTTTCATGTATCGCTTTGTTCACCGCTATAGAAACGCAAACAAATAATATAAATATTAAAAATCCATCTATAATTCTTAATTCATTAAATTTCTATCAAAATGTAGCATGCTACAACATATCTTTCTGCTGCACTATACCAAAAATATATGTGTGATTACTCGATTTTCATTGAAGAGGAAAAATATCTAGTATTCATATAGTATAGGGTATTACCATAGGTTTCAGAAAACAAAAAAAAATTGTTATGCGATATTACGGAAATTATAGAAAGAAAGATATTTTTATTTAAGTAATACAATTTTGAGAAAATGAACTATTTATAAATTTATAAATAATTCAAAATTGTAAAATATATTATTTTGTCTTTCAAAATAGAAAAAGTAAAATATCGAACCAAAAGCAGCGTGCAATTATTAAAATGCATGGTGGTTAGCGGTAGGTACTCACCAGATGCAATCACCAGAACCGTTCTTAAAACGTAGTTATGCAAAATTGTGGTTCTTTCAAAGGTTTCCTCGATTTTGTTCCACATGATTTCCAAGCATACGAAAAACTGTAGACCGTACGTACAAAACACTGCTAAACTGATGCATATTTTAGCCACCTGGGCGGCACTGTAAAGACACACAAAAACATAAAGTTAAAGTTACTACGCACTCGTCTAAAATCATAGGCCGTATACACTATACAGGTTTGGGCAAGTTACTCTAAAACTATGTAACTAAGTTACAATAGTTAGATACTTTTATGTTGAGTAACTAGATGCAAGTTACAGTTATGTGAATAATAAGTTACATTCAAAGTTGAAAGTTACATTGGTAAATGCTATAATTTATGAAATCATTAGTTTTTTTTAATTAAGACAAATATAAATTTATTTTTTAATAGGTAATTCAGTTGGTAAATGGCAGAAATGATAGGTTGTTTTTAGACTACCTGTATTGGCGGGGTCGATACAGTAAGAATCGATGCTACATTGGCGAAATCGCTAGTGGTTCCCCCGTTTTTACAATAGACACAAATGAACACAGATGCAATCAAACAATATTAATCCAAAAAACTACTAAAATACGACACAATTAAGCACATAAATATGTAAAATGTTATTATTTTTAATAAGCTGTTGACGCATTTATTCATATTTATAAATTAAAGTAGGTAATGATTATAATATGTTTAAAAAAATATTTTTGAAAAACACCAAACTTTTTACATTCAATATATTGTAGACTTTTCTGTATATTGCAAAAAACAGTATCAGAAATATCAGAAACTTTGAGTTAACAATACATATGGTGTGACTAATAGTTGTGTTTAAGATAAGTACTATAAGCTGAAAATAAAATAATCCAATTTGATATTAGACAGCGTGCCTATATTAGTTTATCTCAAAAATCACAAAACTAGAAATATATTATAATACTAGCTGAATCACACAGGAAAAAAAATTGATTAATTAACTCCTTTTGAGTATAATTCGCTGTGCATATTATGGAAGAAAAATCATATTATATTTTAATTTTTAGCCATCCCGTGTGAGGTTGTCCGTGAAATTCTTATGGTTATGTAAACAGTATATTATCAGGTAGGCAATCTACCTGCGGTAGATTGCGAACACTGCGAGGTGGATGATAAAATAAAACCTATATTACTATATAAGTATATCTTTGTTGTTGAAAAAAATGTTTATACAGTGTACCAAGTACCTAAAATAGTATTTAAGTCATAGTTGATCATCCCGAATTTTTAGAAGTATTTAATATTAATATATTAATATATTTTAAGGGTTATTTTATTTTAATTTATTTCGTTTTATTTTTACGGACAAATCGGCGTAATTGTACCTAGCTTTGTGAAATAATTCGTATATATAACCTGCAACCAAATGCAACCATTAATAAACATAAAAAAGTTTCAGTTTTCACCATGCATTTTGAGATCCCCGTTTGACTACCTCTTTAAAATATGAATATTAGAAAGTCCTTTCTTCTTGCACATTTAGATCATTAAAGGAACCACTATTCCATATATCAAGTAATTACGTTTTGTATTTTAAAACCAACTATGTATATTCAAATAAGATATTGCTTTATAGATGGCGCTACTGTTGTATTCTTACAACCCCTTAATTTCCCATTTACCCGTTGAATTTCCAAAAACCCTTTCTTAGCGGACTACATCATAATAGCTATCTGTATGCCAAATTTCAGCCCGATCCGTCCAATGGTTTGAGCTGTGCGTTTATAGATCAGTCAGACTTCCTGTTTTATATATACAGATAATATGCGACTATTTGCACCGGAGTTGTGGTACAAGGAAAACAAATATTACAAGATATGCGGTTATAGAGCTAGCTGCATGATATAATATACTCACAGGTCTTCAGTTGGAAGGTTTAACGTTATACTCGATTTTGTTGCTTCACCGTACTTCAAGTAACCGAAGAAACCGAGTAGAATGTACACAATGGTCACGCAGCCCATGCCTATGTTCAGCACGCCGAAAACTCCCAAAAAGCTTCTAGGCGTTTTCATGTTGTTTTCTAACGGCATCACCTTCAATAAATAAAAATAAGACATGAAGACGAACAGAATAAATACAATTTACGACAATAACTTTTACATGTTGATTTTGTGTTATTTAAAAAAAATAAAATAAAAACTATTAAGTAAAACTATATATTTTTAATTTTTAATTTTATATTAGTTTAATTTACTGAGAATTAAGCATCCTGTAGGACACATTGTCAATCAACTGATCTTGTCTAAAATATAATTTTAATTTATAACACAATATAAAACCTATGGGCTATGATGATGGTACAGTACTTAGGTAAGTACCTACTTCAATTATTTAAATTCAAATATGGGTCGTTATTTAAAAAAAAATAAAGAGTCGATGAAATGTAATGTTAAAAAAAAGCTTCAAATTATGAAAAAAAAATATTTTTAAAAACGATTTCATTCATTAGAAATATTATGCATCAAAGCTTATAGGAGGAAGAAGATTTATACTACCTACTAACTGTTTTTTGTTTAAAATAACTAATTGAATTATCGTGAGCACTTGGCTATAAAATATTTAAAAATTTTAAAACAAAAATGAATAGACAATGGTTAACTATTATTACAATTAAAAGATAAAACTTACAACTTATAACATGTAAAATTCTTAAAATAAAATAAATTTAAATTTTGTTTAATATTGTTCAAAAACTTTAAAAATGACTCAAAATCCTAAAATGTTCTAAAAATGAAAAAAATTACTACACCATTTAAAATTGTCAAAAAAAGGCAATTCAAAAATACATGGAATACGCAAGTTATAAAACGAGCATCGCGTGGCCAGATTCAAGAAAACGATTTGAAGTGCATCGAAATCCCATCCAAATTATTATTAATAAAAAAAAAAAGAATGATGGACTATATAATATTATGAATAATACATTTTATTTTATTGTTTACTTTATTGTCTTTGAAAACCATTATTTAACCATTTGCCTCATTTCATTTATAATATTAATTTTTATTTTATTACATGACCTATGCAATTTAACGAACAAAGGGTGATGGTGAGGGGCACATATAGCACCTCACTATTGCGATTATAAAAACGTATATCCCACCCCATAACCAATTCCTAATTGCACCACTGTTTAAACGTACCACTCCAATGGCTTCCATGGCAAACACGGTGAGACAGAAGTATGTTGGGAACGTTTCAAGTGTTCCCACAGCTGGCCTTTCTGAAATGTTTGGTACGTCACACAGCGTATAGTAAAATGTGATGCCCAGACCGGTGGCCATCAACAGGTTGGCAACCATAGACACGGGCGCCAAGTATTTGAGATTGGGCACGTAGCTGAGCAGTATAAGAGGTATGAGCAGTATCGAAATAAAGTACCGAAGGTTCAGCTCGTAACCCATGTGATGTGTAAACAGTTGTTCGAAGTTAGAAGCGATGATCACAGTGTACACGCTGCACGTTCCAAAGTATGTGACGAATAGCAGCCAGAGCACCGACTGGCGGGTTATCAACGAGAACTTTCGAGACCATTGTGGTCCGTTGGCAAACGCCACTTCAGCCACATCTGCGTAGCTCATGGATGACACTTTTGTCCGCCTATAAAGCGTGTGAGCACATTTCACCTGTAAAACAACAAGAGTATACGTGTAATACTATGTATAATTAGTGGCGCCAAAATATATATTTACCTATGGGCTATGACTGTGGTTTTAGTAGGTAGGGGGTCAACTTTGTCATTCTTTAGTTATCTTATGAAAATTTTTTTAATAGACAACATAAAAAGTAAAAACTATGCTTGGTGTATGGTAAGGTAATTATAAGAAATAGGTGGGTGTCAAAATTTTAGGTGGAGACGTCTAATGTCATAGGTAAAAATATGTTGGACTTCTGTGGCACTGTGTATAATCAATGATAATACGTGTTATAACACTGAAATAATCTAGGAACATTATTTTAGATCTGATTTAAAATATTATAGTCTATATTATTATAATAGGTATATACACTACCTACTGACTATAAAACTGAACGTATAATATATAATATTAGATGATAGAATATACTAACTATAGATTAGGAGTAGTTATATACTGCATCAAATTCGTATGTATTGTCAATATATTATATTACCAATAATGACTATGTACTAATAATCATATGGTATGACAATATAATAATATAAAAAATCTATTAATATAATGAATTGTATCTTTATTTTTTTTTATATGAACAAAATATTATATATTTTTTTGCATTTACAAAACAAATCATATTTAATAAAATGTATTGAAAACCGGCTCATTTTAAATAATTTATTTTTTGAAAAAATGTCTTCAACAACACTTTTTTGAAATGAATAACATTTTAATAGACTTGAGTTATGTAGATAGAACAGGTAGCCATGTTGGTATTACGTAATTTAACAAATATTTAAAGTTGTTAACAATATTACTTAATAGTATAAGTTTAAAAAAAAAGATCAATTTAATCTATCTAATATACTGCATAGTTGTACCTATAAACTACATAATATATTATTTTTAACAAGTTGTGTTTGCGTGTGTAAGTGCGTGAATGAAAATAAAGGCAAATCATCATTGTTATAGTATATTTACATATAGGTATAGAATTTAATAAGCAGGTAATAAAAAACTATAATGCATATTTGGAACGTTATGAAAATATTATAGGACGATAACAACTAGGTACTAACAAGTTTATAATGAAATTAATACCTAATACATCCTCTCTATACATATAATATTATAGAGTTCCCAAAATTGTATTAAAATATTGTTTGGTTATTTTTCTTCTATAAAATGCATTATTTTGAATCGATGATAAAAATAATAATTTGACTTTAAATAATATAAAAGAAAACCGATAAGACTTGTTTGATTATATACTTTGCACATTATAACGTAGATAGTAACTAATAGATATATGATTGATTGACCTGTGGTGTGCCTCATTACCTATGTATAAATGCTATAATTTACTATAAACCTAACAAAAAAAATATATATTTACATATAGTATTTAAGATATTCAACAACTAACCAGTAAATACGAGCAATAAGTGCACACGAACGACACACACAGTGTTGCGAATATGCCGGTTATAAGTCCCGAACACTGGAAAGCTAGCGGCATGGCCAGGATACCAGTTCCTAGAGATGCTTTGAGTAAGTGAGTCAGGGTCTCACCATTGCTGTAAAAATTTAAATAATTAGTGTATAATAAATTATTACTGATAATGTTTAATTATTCATGCAGATACCTGGTACAGCTGATACCCCTACAGCCCTATAGCCACAGAGCCACGCCGAGGGCTTGGAAAGGTGTGCGCCTGCCAGGGGTGCAAAATATCGAGTAGGAATGGGGGTGCAAAATTTGATATCATTAAATTTGAATTCGAAAAAAAAATATTTCAATATATTAATATTTGTTATTAGATGCGAGTTGATTAATACTGTGTTATAAATTTAACACATAAATTTATAAACCTATTTAAACCTCAAATTTACTATTGATTATTGAAATTAATTTTCTTTTAAGACGATCGACGATAACTGGTACCTACCGAATTATATCGTAAAGTAATAGATTTTATTTATAATTATGCATATATTTCTACACGTATAGGTACAAGCCGCAGGAAATATGAATGTGTTTCCTGTGGCCGATAATAATAAAAATAGAACGACTGCAATATATGTATATGTGCATCTAAGATGGACTACACATCAATCATCAAAGCATTTGCCTTCAAAAAGACCAGAAAAGTTAAATTTGTTTAATAAATATATTGTACTAAATTCTATTTAATTTGAAGTATTATTTGTATCATTTTATTTAAATTTTTTATAAGATTCTTGTTTATGTGGAACTGTTTTTAAGAATTTGTTATAAAAGTATGTAGTACACATCAATCAACTTCGAACTTTTAATTTTTATTTTGAATTTGAAATATTCTTAAAATGTTGTTATTTTAATTGATAAAATAATAAACTTAACTTTTAAGCTTTAAAGTAAACATTGATTATTTTTTTTGGGGAGGCGCAAATTTTTATTTTGCCAGGAGCGCCGCTTTATAGATATGCCCAGCTCTGGCCCTAGGTACCTATATACCTACAATTATTGAATTTATATATTAGGTACAAACATTGATTAAATCAATAGTCCCCACCTACTAATGAATAATACTAATGCTGATATAATTTTGGTATTGTAATATTGATTTTCATGATTAGTATTAAATTCATTGTAATAACTAATATTGTTCCTATATAATTTTCAGAAGCAAAGTCGAGAAAAATTAATTTTGTTTAGATTTATTATTATTATTATACTATTTACTTATTTGAATTGTATTATTAAGTTTAATGATTAATTGGTTAAAATAAAAAGTAAAAACTATTTATACTTTATATTTTGTTTTTAAAGTTTCTATTATTTCTGAAGTAATTGACTTCATTTCTTGTTGTGGTTTTTAAATATTTAAATATACTAAACAGTAAACATTCAGTATTTAAATGAGTTTTTTTTTAGAAATATTGAAATTGGTGACGTCTTAAATTAAATAAAAAGGTTATAATAAATTACATTACATTATATTGGTATACAACTGATTTGTTTTAAATCATTATTATAATTTATAAATACTAATAAAATTATTAATTTTATGTTATTTATATCGTTGGGGCAGAACTACAAAACTGCCTCACAATGATATTTTTCCCTGGGCATCGCAATTACTATAAGAGTGAATCTGTTATAATTTATAGATAGATACTACACTCACGTAGTTGGGTGTTCCAAATTTCTCTCGAGAAATGGATCGAAGTAGTCGATGCCATTCAGATGTGCGACTTCACTCTTTTCTTGACATTTGAATGGTCTTAGTCTGAAATAAATAATATACCAAGTAAAAATAAACATATAATATTATTATGACATACTATATACATATATAAAAAAATATTTAATATGTTTAATGTTACAATCATCGATGAAAAGCATGAAAAGATACAACAGATTTAAGGCTACTTAAACCTTATCCCCTATTCTTGATAGAAAGCGAACGATACATGACGTACCAAATATTACAACTGTTTATATATCAAATGGAAATTAAGATCACTTTCTTAATATGATAACAGTGGTATTAAATTATGCATTGGAATACAAAAATAATATTTTGAGCTAAATCTATAGAAAACCATGACATTTTTCATAAAATATTTAACTATATTTATATACAATATTCATTGTATAGGTCCTATAGTACTATCTTTAAATATATTTTTAGTTTTAACAGTTCATATTTTTTTTAACATTCAAAAACTAATGTACATCATTATTTAATAACGTTATCATAGGTGCATATAAATGCATATATGTATATGTTATGTATTGTTTTAATTTTTGTCGATAACATTGCATTTATTATAGGTATATTGTAATTATTTAATTATTATAATAGTACATATTACTACATAAATTATTCGAAATTCTATCTACAAACAATCATAAACAATTATTGTGGATCAATTAAATTTTATAGATTATGAGCGCAGCGACGAATGTATTGATTTTACAATGATGATTGTTTATTTTTATTGTTTTTTATTTTTGTGTCTGTCATAAACTTTTAGGACAGTAAAAATGGTTGGATTTTCTTCAACAATATCTTTTTTGATAGGAAACTGAATCTAGTAGGTACTTTGGTGGGGGGTGTGGGGGGGGGGGTCAAAAGTAAAAATTTCCCAGTAGTTTTCAAAAAAAATCTAATTTGGTTTTTGGTGCAACTTTTAAACAAATAACTGTAAGTATATGAAATTTTGACTGAATGTATATATTAGCATTTTCTATACACCATAACATTTTGACTTGTTCAGAGCTGTTTATGGACATTTTCAGTTTCCATTTTTTTTAGTATTATTTTCAATAAATATAAACAAAATTTTATTTGTTTATACTTTTTAAAAAAGCTTGAAAATTTAATAGAAGGCTCCTAAAATATTGTTTCAAAGGCAGATGAAAAAAATGAAAAATCCATATTCACAGTTTTTTTTATAAGCATTTAAATTTCAAATATTGAAAAATACGTAAAAATTACGAAAATTTTAAGTTAGAAATTCATAAAAAAATTTCTTTTTAAATCTGTGATTTGAAAATGTAATACAAGATTCCTCATAAATTAGTCTACTTTTATACAAAAAAAAAAAAAATTTCTACAAGAAAGTCAAATTAAATTTTTATGAACGTTTGAAATTCATATTTTTACAACATATTTGATATTCACTCGACTTCTCATGTGAAGATTTTCTTATTTTATTGTAATTAAAAAACAAATGACTGTAGATACTTTAAAATTTCACTGAATGTTTATATAAGCATTTTCTATACACCATACAATTTTGAAAATAATTTGACTCTTTTTGAGCTTTTTACGGACATTGTCTAAGTTTTTAAATTTTTTTTTAAAAAGTTTTTTTTTTCTATAATATCAATAAAATTGTATTTGTTTAGTAAAAAATCATGAAAATGTAATGCAAGGCTCTTGATATATTGATAGCAGTTGAAAAATATTAAAAATACATACCTAGACACAATTTTTTTTTTATAAGCATTTAAAATTCGAATTTTGACAAAATTTATCAAATTTAAAATTGAATAATTATTTAGTAGTTAAAAATGTATAAAATGTTCAGCTTTTTTTGCTAAGTATTGAAAATTTAAAACAAGAATTCCATGTATATAGGTTATATATAAATTACTTTATTCACCTTATAATATCATCAAATATACTTACTAATATCATAGGCTGACTGACCGTTTTTCGCTCTGAATTGTTTTTCTTATATTATGATATTATATCATTGAATTCAAATTTAACACCATCCATTACGGTGACCCACTTGTAACCTACTGTACAGCAGAGCGACATCCACTTACCCACCTTTTTAATTTTAATTTGAATAATTATTTTGTAGTTAAAAATTTATAAAATGTTCAACTTTTGTATCTAAGAATTGAAAATTTAGAACAAGATTCCACGTAAGTAATTAATTCTGTTACCAAAAAATCTAAAAATTACATTTACACAGTTTATTTTTATAGTCATTTTAAGTTCAAATTTGGATGAAATTACTTATTAAAAACCTGGAATAACTAGGTATTTTAGTTATTTTATCGTGATTGTATAATATATTTCGTGGGTATACTTAAACTTCTTAAGTATACTATTATATTATATCTATGATAGTATCACGGTTTGTTGTTGATGTATAACGCGTTATAAATACTTAATGGATATTGTGATATGATTAATTTGGAATTTATTATAGTTACCTATTATAGGTCAATTTTTTTTTTAATACCATAAATAATATTATGTCTTATACCTAGACTGACATACCGTCTCCGCTCAGAATCGTTTTTCTTATACAATGATATTATATCATTGAATTCAAATTTAATACCATCCATTATACAGTGACCCACTTGTAATTTACTGTACAACAGAGCGACATCCACTTACCCACCTTTTTTTTATATTGAGAAAGGAACATTGAAAAATTAACTTTGCTAGAGTAAAAAAAAAATCGTGAACATTTAGATATTATTAAAGTAACTATAGTTCATGATTAAAATTTACGTTAGGTGGCGGAAAACCAACGACGTTACACGAGTGAGCGTCATGTCATCGCGTCGTTGACGACTGACAATTGGATGGGTGTTATCACTGATATTCAAGGTTGAATACCTGCTCGTCAGACGGTCAGTGCAGACACGTATGCAATAACCATTCAAAAAAAACTATTGACCTATAAATATTGATTTTTGTAATCACCAAATATTCAATCAGGCAATTCATTATTATTGTCGTTGCAATGATATATATAGTATAAAGTTTACTATTTATATTTATAGGTTTTAGCTGCTTGGATAATCAAAGATTATACTACCGTTTCTTAATGTTTTTTATCAGTGGACGCTTTTAATGTCCACTTTTGTCGTGAACTCGTAGTCTCTACTTTGTCTTAATACCTAGTTGTATTGCAACACAATATGTATAAAGATTATTTGAAACCAAAATAACAATAATTGTGTATTTCAAATAATTATAATTATTTGATATAAAAAAATATTTCCAAAAGTTTTTAAAATATCAGAGAACCCGGACTTTTAAATTTAAATTTATGACATGAATGCTATTGCATTTTATTATTACAGACATACTTAGATCATAGCTTATTGGATGAAAGCGGAATTATCGTGTCCAGTTCGACACAAATTCTGTTGCGGTGTTTCAATTTTGTCGATACGATATAAGTTTATAACCAGAACCAGGATTTATATGCAACAGCATGTTTTTTTTTGGTACTTTTGATTACTGATTTTGTCAGTAATGTCCACGAATCACCTCATGATGAGATAAATGGTGGTATTTTTATGTTGCATGTTTTTGCATATTTTGGATAAAATCTATATTATTGCATATATTTAAAAAAAATAATATTATTGCATATTTCGATTATAAGAATGTAAAAAATGCATGTTTTATAGTATATTTCGTAAAACTTGGTTTTTTTGTCAAATATAAATTTTATTTCATGTAACATGCACGTAGTTAATGTGAATTATACATCTTATTTTATTTTATTTCTAAATAATATTATTTTAAGACAAACAACCTATCATTGATGTATTTTAATAAATAAATATTTTTTTTGTAACTATATTTTAGTGTTTATCTTATAAAAAATTAAATGCATATGTTTGCATATTTTGGTATATAAAATGCATATTTTAAAATTTTTTATTGCATGTAAATCCTAGACCTGCTTATAACCCAGTTCACGATTACAATTACATCGTAGTTATTAATAGTACATTACCGACCTCAAACGTTATTTTGCTATAGTTCAAGAGTCAATTGTATCGATAAAATATTCAATCTAACTATTACACGTGAATTGCCATACGATTAAAATAAACTTAAAATAATCAAAATGCGAATATACCTTTAGATGGATTAATTTAAGTAATTTCCTCGAATGTTTTAAAATTAGTACCTACTTCAGTACCTAAGTGTTATGGAACCCATATATTATGAACCCCAGGGTTCCGCGCAAGATAGTTTAAGAAACACAGGATTAGACTATCAATAGCATTATTCTCCTGTTAATATTGTGATGTCCCTGGGAAATAGTTTGAATATTAATATTTTTAATATTGAATATCTATAGCAATTTGAATTAAGCTTAATAACCATTCAATTCTAATATTCTACTTACTTATTTCTTATAATATTGTATTATTATTAAAATATTAACATTGTTGTTCAATCTTTATTATATTGTAATTTTTTGTTTGCCAATTTATAAATTTGTGAAACGATATAATATTATTATACCCATAAATCTGTTTTTTATTATATATATTATGTAAACTGTAAAGTTTTAATTCCGTAAATAAAGAATATTATTATTAATAATGTTTACTATTGATGAATAGGTTCCACGTAAATATGTGTATAAATTACTTTATTCAAAATAATATCATCAAATATACTTAGTAATATCATAGGCTGACTGACCGTTTTCGCTCAGAATCGTTTTTCTTACACAATAATGATATTATATCAGTATATTATTCTGTAAGCAAAAAATCTCAAAAATATATCACGGTTATTTTCTGTTCAAATTTGGAGGAAATTACATATTAAATGGGTAACCAAGAATAACAATTTTAGTTATTTTGTTGTAATCTTATAATTAATATTTAATTAATGTTCCTATATAAAGGCTAGGTTTTAAAGGTTTTAAACTGTATTGGTTTTTGTTTTTCAAAAACATTTTGCATGTCCATATATAAAAAAATCAAACAGAAAAAATTGGCAATGTCTTCGAAGATAATTAATATACTTAGGGCCGTTCTTACCATCTACAGTTAAAGTTAACGAACACTTAATAACCGGCGGAATTCTGCGGGTAATATAATTTGTTATTAGCCGGGTTAACGTTAACCGACACATAACCGGACATTGTAGGAACAGCCCTTAATTAATGAAATGAGTGCTCATTTAAATTAAATATACTTTTTAAAATTGATACTAAATGTACACCATTT
>NC_042493.1:57174893-57181284 GCF_005508785.2 Acyrthosiphon pisum
TGTCTGTTAATTGCAGAATAATAATATGTCGTTTAAATATTGGCATTTAAAATTTTAATACTGAAATTTAAATTTAAAACTGTAGTTGTAAGGATGAATGTATCATATAGGTGTTTCACCTGAAAATGGTATTTATATATTTAATTTTGCTTAGTTTTAATTAAAGGTCTGATTCCTATGTAAATAGGTACTTTACAAAAATGGTAGAAAGTTATATTGTTTTGTATCATAACACTTCCAATTACCCACACATTTATGTAATCATATTATCTTCTTTAAATAAAAATTGTGGCGTACTATCGTTTGTTTTTACATTTAAGCTTCAATTTTTATTACAATATCTTTCTTAGTAAGAAATCTCTTTGGTACTAACCTAAACTAACCTATAACCTGTACTTTTCCTAATAATTGGGAAAGTATTAATCGAGATGATGAGCTATGAGACGACCCGGTTTTAAATACTGATAAGTGATGGGTACCTACCTAAGACCCGTGAATCTGTGGTTGATGTTACGACGTCCTGCCTTTGATATAATTATATTTCTAACCGTCTCGTCATTTATGCTAACCCATACCTACTACAGACAGTGGTGTAGCCAGGGGGGTTTTGGGTGTTTGAACCCCCTCATTGACATTTTCCTTCCTAATAAATATATTGTTTATAGGGTTTGGGACTGCTTACAAGTTATAAATTTGTCTTATGAAATGGCGAAATTAAATACAAAGCTCCTGATATATTGTTACAATATCAGTTGAAAAATATTAAAAATACATAGGCACAATTTTTTTTTATAAGCATTTAAAGATCAAATTTTGACAAAATTTATCAAATTTTAATTTGAAAAATTATTTTGTAGTTAAAAATTTATAAAATGTTCAATTTTTGTATCTAAGAATTAAAAATTTAAAACAAGATTCCACATAAGTAATTAATTCTGTTACCAAAAAATTTAAAAAATACATTTACACAGTTTATTTTTATAGTCATTTTAAGTACAAATTTGGACGAAATTACATATTAAAAACCTAGGATAACTATTTTAGTTATTTTGTTGTGATTGTATAATATTATTCGTGGGTACTTGAAACTTCTAAAGTATACTATTATATATCTATGATTTTACCACGGTTTTTTGTTGATGTATAACGCGTTATAACTTATAAGTACCTAATAGATATTATGATATGATTAATTTGGAATTTATTATAGGTACCTATTATAGGTCAATTTTTTTTTAATACCATAGATAAGTATATATTATATGTCTAATACATAGACTGATATACCGTCTCCGCTCAGAATCGTTTTTCTTATACAGTGATATTATATCATTGAATTCAAATTTAATACTGTCCATTATACAGTGACCCACTTCTAACCTACTGTACAGCAGAGCGACATCCACTTACCCACCTTTTTTTTTTTTTGTCTGTCATAAACTTTTAGGACAGTAAAAATGGTTGGATTTTCTTCAACAATATCTTTTTTGATAGGAAACTGAATCTAGTAGGTACATTGGCGGGGGGGGGGGGGGTCAAAAGTAAAAATTTCCCAGTAGTTTTCAAAAAAAATCGAATTTGGTTTTTGGTGCAACTTTTAAACAAATAACTGTAAGTATATGAAAGTTTGACTGAATGTATATATAAGCATTTTCTATACACCATAACATTTTGACTTGTTCAGATCTGTTTATGGACATTTTCAGTTTCCATTTTTTTTAGTTTTTTTTTCAATAAATATAAACAAAATTTTATTTGTTTATACTTTTTAAAAAAGCTTGAAAATTTAATAGAAGGGTCCTAAAATATTGTTTCAAAGGCAGATGAAAAAAATGAAAAATCCATATTCACAATTTTTTTTATAAGCATTTAAATTTCAAATATTGAAAAAATACGTAAAAATTACGAAAATTTTAAGTTAGAAATTCATAAAAAAATTTCTTTTTAAATCTGTGATTTGAAAATGTAATACAAGATTCCTCATAAATTAGTCTACTTTTATCAAAAAAAAAAAAATTTCTACAAGAAAGTCAAATTAAATTTTTATGAACGTTTGAAATTCATATTTTTACAACATATTTGATATTCACTTGACTTCTCATGTGAAGATTTTCTTATTTTATTGTAATTAAAAAACAAATGACTGTAGATACTTTAAAATTTCACTGAATGTTTATATAAGCATTTTCTATACACCATACAATTTTGAAAATAATTTGACTCTTTTTGAGCTTTTTACGGACATTGTCAGTTTTAAATTTATTTTAAAAAGTTTTTTTTTTTCTATAATATCAATAAAATTGTATTTGTTTAGTAAAAAATCATGAAAATGTAATGCAAGGCTCTTGATATATTGATAGCAGTTGAAAAATATTAAAAATACATACCTAGACACAATTTTTTTTTTATAAGCATTTAAAATTCGAATTTTGACAAAATTTATCAAATTTAAAATTGAATAATTATTTAGTAGTTAAAAATGTATAAAATGTTCAGCTTTTTTTGCTAAGTATTGAAAATTTAAAACAAGATTCCATGTATATAGGTTATATATAAATTACTTTATTCACCTTATAATATCATCAAATATACTTACTAATATCATAGGCTGACTGACCGTTTTCGCTCAGAATCTTTTTTTTTATACTATGATATTATATCATTGAATTCAATTTTAACACCATCCATTACAGTGACTCACTTTTAACTTACTGTACTGCAGAGTGACATCCACTTACCCACCTTTTTTAATTTAAGTATATACAACCTATAAGTAATATAACTTTGGTGGGTAACCTATGTTAGTTCTTAAACTGTTTGACAGAGTAAACATTTTTTATTGGCATTTGTTGAAAAATACCAAGTTAAGAAGACTCATTCTGCGAGCTTGTTGAATTCCCGGTTTCTAAACGTATTTTAATACGACGCAATAAATTAAAATTTCATACACAGTAACTAGCAACTACGAACAATAAACAAATACCTTAATATCAATAATTGTAATTATGTAGTATGTACCATGTACCAATTGTACCTACTGGTAACTAACGGACAGACTGACCGACACAATACGGGAATATTAGGTGCTCTAAAAATATATTATAAGAGACCTAAAACTAAAAATCAGTCGATGGTCTAAGGCAGTGATTCCCAACCAGGGTGCAGTTTTCAACGTCATATTTATGGGAACAATTTTTTCCACACTTGAAAATATAATAACAAATACGAATACAATTGGAAGCCATGTATTTTATCAATTCGGACACGAATAAAAGATTTGTATAAAAAAAAAACAATTTACAGTTTTAAAATTCTCATAACTTATTTTTTATTAAAATTAAAATATAATAAAAAACGCCTGAGGTTGCCTAGATATTAATCTTATCTTCAGATTTTATAAGAGGTCAATTCACTCTAATTTTTAAACTAACGGAGCTACACGTGTTCTGCTGAGCGTAAATTTGCGATGTTACGCACTTGTAAGACGGAGACAACACATGCGGGTATTCCCTCAATATTTAGTTATTATAATTTATAATAGTTATATAGTATAATATATCATATTTATATCATATATGATTATTGTTGTTAACTTTTGAGTCGATACAGACTTATCGTAGAACGATTTGAATATATCGTACCTAAGTTATAGATAATTAATTGCATTTAATTAATCTAATTATTTTGAAAACGTCATTGTGTGTATAAAATATAGGTTAAGTATTAACCAATAATGTACCAACCATAAAATTACATTATTTTCCAGCTATAATATATCTAATACCTACCTACCTGTCCTACCTACCTATATATTATGTTACATTTATCGATTTGGCTATAGAGAAAACAACAAAAAATTATAATTAAAAAAAATGATTAATAAAACTCACTTATTATCCGATATTTCTTTCTTCTTAGACATTTCGTAAAATAAGACGTCTGGAGTTTTATTGGTACTGCTTCTTGCGAACCCTGAAATGTGAATAACGACCACAGTATTTATTTATTTTTCAATATGGTCTTATTTATTAAAATATTTTATATAGTGTATTTGGCATATGTCTACGACATAGTTATGATTATTACAATAATGTTTTATGTTCAATATATAGCATGTATACTAGTTGTACACCGCGCGACAGACGATATTTTGTGACGCCGGGCTTAGACTGAGAAATTGACAAAGAGCGAGAGGGAGAGAGAGAGAGACTGAATGAAAGGAAACATAGGTGGATCGTTGACAAGTTTTTCGGCCGACAAGAAATGAATACGTCTTTAAAAATAAACTCTTTAGGCGTAGTGAGTATGTACACGCTTATACGCCAGACGGACGGACACTAAAATATATTTAATATAAATTATCAAGTATAAACATTTATTAAATATAGATAGACGGCGGGGATACAGTATTTTATATTTTTATTGTGTACGCAATTTTCTTCCCTAAATGGAGTGTCACATATACTTATATAATATGTATTATGCGTATGGTTGATATATTGTGACATGTTAATTACTTACTGGAGTGCCTGGAGTAAAACTGCTGCAGCCTCGTTGGGCGGAGACCGAGAATTTTGTGAGTGTCGACACCGGCGAGGAACGCGAGTATATTAATTAGTATACTCAGTCGTCGACTATAAGTGCAGGTTATGGGTAATTATGAATTATTGTGTCAAAATTGGATCACAGGTAAAATAATTTATTTTCCACGACGTTGTTCCTTATTTACTACGACAGCCACAAATTGACTGCAATCGTGCATCGTAATTCATGGATCCTCGTCTGTCGGTTCAAATTTTAAAATATATGTGCGGCTATAGGGAAGATATTTATGGAAACATGCTATATTTACAATATTGAACATTAAAAAAAAATTGATGTGGTCAGGCCTATAATGTATATTAAGATCGATATATTTAAATTAATATATTTATAATGGGGTCACAGATAACTGTATATTATGTATAATACTAATTATTAGGTATATTCATATAATATTTTGAGTAAAAAAATTAAAGTTTTGTGGTGTGACACAAACACAGGTGGATAACTGTATACTCTCAGTCTAAAAATAGATTCGCTAATTACTCAGTAATTAGTAGGCAGATATGAATTATATAATATAGGTAGGTACGATATGTGCCTACTATTAAATATGAGGCTTGTTGTCTATAGCACACTTGAATTTATTAGTACCTAACTGCAGCGCAGTGCACCGACGAATACGTATACCTACTAAAATAAATTAATGCAAACTATGTATAATATACATATTGGAAGGCGTGGTGAATTCTAGAGAGAGCCTATTCGTTTTTTTTTTTAGTTTGGTAATATAGTAAATGTATTTTATAATATACCTATATACAATATACATAATATATAATATAATTTATATTTTTTTTAAATAGGTAGTAGGTAATAAACAAAAATATTATTTTAAAATTAATTGTTGATATAAGATTTTTGTTTTAAATACAACTTTTGGCATACCTGCCTATTATATAGTTATTATACCTATATATTATTTAGGTAAGTCAGTTTACAATATCAAAACAGTTTTGATTAATTGTTCGATACATAGGTACTAATTTATCATGCATAACTATACCTACCTATATCTAAACATACTAGCAAGACGTAATAGTAATAGATTTTACTAAAGAATATACCTACTAATAAAAAAAAATAAAAAAAAATAAACATGTATAATAAACTAGTAGTTTTTCTTTTCAAAATAAACAGTTGATTTCGAAATATTCAACAGATGAAGATCTACGTATAAAAAAATCCCTAGTCGTATTTCATCATCGGTTATCGTTCAAACGTAAAATGCATTTTACATATTATAATATATGCGTCTAAATCCTCATGTAAGGCCTATGATATTAAGAGTGTCAGGATCAAAAAACCACTTTGTTTCTCTTTCACTATCCAAAAATGCATGTTGAAACTAAGAACCAGTTTCTTAAAATTCGTATAATATATATATTATATTACAAGTTTTCTCCGACCGCATACTTCAAAATACTACCCATGTTTTTAATTTGTATAATATAATACAGTTTCCATAATTATTCGTTTCTAAGCATATGGTGTTTGTAAATATAAAAAAAAATCCTAAGGTATGTTAATGATCAGATATATTCCAAGTAGTATGAGAATCTACTAGTTTAAGTTGTAAGGTCAAATACGTTCATCCACGTGCTACCTACCTAGATGCATCTTATAATATTCGTCCTAACGTCAATTAATGTCAATATGGGAGTGATATCAGAAAATAAGTATAAAACGCGAGGCGAGTGCACACATCACTTATTTATGTTTTCAATCATAGTACTTAGAACTCTTATATTCTGAGTGGAACAACGAATGTATTGATTTTACAATGATG
>NC_042493.1:57181334-57202119 GCF_005508785.2 Acyrthosiphon pisum
GGGGGTCAAAAGTGAAATTTTACAATAGTTTTCAAAAGCGCCGTGAAAACAAAAGAAAAACTAAGGAAAAACGGGAATTTTTACGCAAAATCTGTTTTCGAGAAAATTGATTTTGGTTTTTGCTGTAACTTTAAACGAATGACTGTAGATTCATGCAATTTTCACTGGTTGTTTAAATTTCCATTTTCTATACATGATAAAATTTTCAAAATATTTTGATTTGTTTTGAACTGTTTACGGACAATTTCAGTTTCCAATTTAATTAGTTTTTTTCCTATGAATGTCAATAAAACTTTATTTGTTGAGTAAAAATACTTGAAAATTTAATACAAGGCTCCTACTATATTGTTACAATGACATTTGAAAAATATTAAAAATCCTTAGTCACAGTTTTTTTTAATTAGCATTTAAAGTTCAAAAATTAACAAAATATATAAAAATCACGAAAAATCACGAAAATTAGCAAATTATTTTGAGTTAATAATTCGTCAAAATTTTTCTTTTTAGAACTAAAATTTTAAAATGTAATACAATATTCCTTATAGGATAATCTACCTTTATCAAAAAAAAAAATGTCTATAAGAAACTCAAATTAAATTTTTATGAGCGTTTGAAATTCATATTTTTACAACATTTGATATTCACTCGATTTATTACGTAACGATTTTCTTATTTTGTTGTAATTAAAAAATGAGTGACTGTAGAAACTTGAAAATTTCACTGAATGTTTATATTAGCATTTACTATATACAATAAAATTTTAAGTTTTAAATTTTTTTAGTTTTTTTTTCTATAAATATCAATTAAGTTATATCTATTGGCCCAAAATGTGTAAAAAATTAATACAAGGCTCCTGATACATTGTTACAATAGCAGTTGAAAAATATTAAAAATACATAGGCACAATTATTTTTTATAAGCATTTGAAGTTAAAATTTTGTCAAAATTTATCAAATTTAAAATTGAATAATTATTTTGTAGTTAAAAATTTATAAAATGTTCAACTTTTATATCTAAGGATTGAAAATTTAAAACAAGATTCCACGTAAATATTTAATTCTGTTACCAAAAATTCTAAGAAATACATAAATACATACAGTTTATTTTTATAGTAATTTTAAGTTCAAATTTGGACGAAATTACGTATTAAAAAACCTGGAATAACTATTTTAGTTATTTTGTTGTGATTGTATAATATTATTTGTGGTTACTTGAAACTTCTAAAGTATACTATTATATATCTATGATAGTACCACGGTTTGTTGTTGATGTATAACGCGTTACCTAATGGATATTGTGATATGATTAATTTGGAATTTATTGTTGATACCTATTATAGGTCAATTTTTTTTTATTACTATAGATAAGTATACCTATAATATGTATGTCTAATAACTAGACTGACAAACCGTCTCCGCTTAAAATCGTTTTTCTTATACAGTGATATTAAATCATTGAATTCAAATTTAATACTATCCATTATACAATGACCCACTTGTAACCTACTGTACAGCAGAGCGATATCCACTTACCCACCTTTTTTTTTAATTTTTATTCCATACTTTTAAATATACGTATAATGCAACGTAGGTATCTACACCCTACAACGCAAACCACGGTAGTGTAAATAAAATATAAAAAGGCTGAAAAATGTATACTAACCCAATTGGGCAGATCCTTGCATTTATATGGCTTAAAATATATAATATAATAGGTACCTGTGTACCTATGTTTTAATGCAGTGGTACCTACCAGTATTTCATTAATTAATTCTATTAAATACTTACCTACCTACTCTATTATGAATATAATTATAATTCACTATTATATTCTTGGAAATGGTTGTTAAAGATTTATTTTAGACTACCTAGTATAATATCATATCTAATGTTAAACAAATAGCAATGATTTAATTATTATAATAATATACGTATACGATTATTTTTAATCGTGGATATCTTTATTGAAACATAATATTTCGTTTTCTTCCTATCTATTTTATCTTTTCTTTATAATTATATCTGTGTCTACTTACAAATTTATAATGTTCACTTAAGCTTTGTCAACAACCATAGCCTCTTTTAATTTACATTTTTCACCTCACAATAACTACTCAAATACTAAAAATTATAGAAATATTAATCTTTGAAAACTTAACTTACATTTATGATTATAACTTTATAAACTGTATTCAAAAATCTTACTTCTTAACATCGATATTCTAGACAAATTATAATAATCGTTTAGCAGGTAAAAAACAGTACAAGTACGTAACTAGTTCATAATTATATATTTGTCATTATATTCATACAAATAACTGTGTAAAAAACGATTTGATATCGAACTAATAATAACTAATTAGTATTCAATGGATTTATTTTAGTTATGTCAAGTAATATCACTCATATCTAATAACATGAATGCTATTATTTATTATTTATTTTTGACATCCTACCTACGAATTTTAAAATAAATTATTGATACCGTGAAATAAAAAACCTATTCATTTTGACGAGAAAACTACCTATAAAATATTATTGGTTTAACTATTATGTACATTTTACTTTATGTACTTTTGCCTGGACTATATTTCAAAACTGATTACGAAACCAGTATTTTCAATTTTTCCTCTGTGGCCCTTGTCCTACTATTTTTCATGTATTATTATTTTTATTAAAATGTATTTATTCATTAGAACTCAACAAATAAATACATAAATAATTGAATACACTTAAAAAAAATAATCTTTGAATAATTAACATAGAAACTATATTTTCGATTCCAAACGTAACAAAAAATACGAATGAATTCATAAAATATTATTTAAAATTATAATATGAACATTGTTAAGTTACCTAAATTTATTAAACTTTAATCATACACATATAATTGTATTTTAGAGGTCTGTGGTAGGTACCTACCTATAAATATAAGTGATAATGAAGACACGATATTGTAATCTTAAATCATTTCATATTATACGGTGTACCTACTGCTAGGTATGCAACCATAGCCAGGTATACCTATATTTTATTTAGATTTAGATTTAGATTCTATAATCGTAAAATTGTTTTCTAATTTTTTATCACCAAATAACAAAATTATTATGAACTGGATAATATTAAAACTGAGAATAAATCAGACATAAAAAAAACTTTTATCAAAAATGTATACATATAACACAATTAAAACACAATCGATAAACATTTTCCATCACATACCACCAGCATTCGACAGCTGTTAAAAATACTGAAGAATGTAAACGATCTTAAATGAACGTAAGCCGATAAATTATTTGAAATATTGATGTACTTAATGAACTTAACAATGACAGATCGATTGTATTTTTCAAAAAAAAACTAATATAGTCGTTTTATGTTATAAGCTACCTACTTTAGCTCTGTGTTAAGCACATCAACAAGAAGTTTATTTAAATTTTTAACTTGTCAAACGATAAAACTATAAAAATACCTACATTTATCTAAATTTTGTTTTCCATTCAAATAATATATTACATAAACATTATCGTAAAACTGGTTAATTATAAAGCATTTGAGGGGAATCGGAAAACTTTTTCTTCTTATTTTTGATTATAATATATAGAAAATTAATTACCTATTACACGTTAATAGTTTTATTTTTTAATGGTATATAATTACCGGTGATATACATTCTATGAAATTTATTTTCTACGAGATATCGCTTTACCTACTGATTTATCATAAATTGATAACGCCATTACGCCAAAACTGTTATCAATATTTTCGCCGTTTGCATAATTCAAAAAAACTTGTGTGTTCTGCATTTTAAATTTCGTAATAAACTTAATATACATTTTACCATAATAATAATATAAGATATCAATAGCGTAGCAATTAAAAAACAAGACTAGGTATGTTTTCAGTGTAATGGGTCAATTTGGTTCTATACAAATGTTTATTATTTATTTGTACAAGCTTAGGAATTCCACATTTAAATAGTGCCTATTTTTGTTATTAGTAAATGATACGTGAATATATAATATATATTCCGGTATAGGTACCTACATTAAGTTCTATAGTAAAAAATAACTATTTATTTTAGGTATTGTATTCATAACTTATAAATACATACCTACGTAGGCAATCATTTTTTAAATGGTACTTGCTATTTGAAGATTAAAAATAGGTTTTATAAAGGGCATTGACAAATTGTATTTTTGTATTATGAATTTATTATAAAGACGTGGTCCTTACGGCCTACAACGATAGTGTTTTAATTTAAATTTTGTTCCATATATAGTTTACTGAAATAATGATGCAACGAACCAATTTAGATTAATTTACTTTCATATTGAAACCAGATAATATAGTTATTCGTATTATTAATTATGTATATAGATACTGTCGTTCTTATTCTACTTAAAAGATATATACAGTATACACATATAAAAATAGTTATGTCCCTACCATTATGTGTTTTATTATACTAAATAATGTTAACCTCTATGTTATTTGTCATTAAGAATAATTTATGAAGGGACTTATCTTAAATAACCCCTAGAAATATCACCAAGAAGCCTCTGAAATTGACCTCACATCGTTTTACCACACACAGCTATTAATGGAAATTGGAAATAATTAAATCAATTTATTCGCTGCACTTTTATAGGGATTACCATTTATAAACGATAATGATCACTATTTTAAAAACTATAGTTAAATAAAAATGCATTTGTGTAATATTATAGTATACCATATTTTGTATAATTGTGATTAATATGAAAAAGTGTTCGTCTTTTTGTAAATACACAAATCATAAAATAATATTATTATAAATTTTTGGCAATTTAAATCCAGTATAATATTACACAAACGATCACAACAATAATTATTAGATGAAATTTATAGTGCAGACTTGATCTATTAAAAAATAATGAAACGATTTAGATAAGTACTCCTCTTATTCGCCGAAACATTCAGATTACCAACTATTGTACAGACAGTAGAAATATTTTGCCGCAAATCAATAAACATTAATAAAAGTTAAAAATCTTATAGATAAATATTTACCTGAACGTAGTTTCTTCGTAGTTTTTTTCTCAGTCCTAAAAATATGTATATTTTTTTAATTATTCAGTATGATTATATGAATTTATGTAATGTTTTAATTTATAGGATAGATGTCGTGTTTTCAAACAACGTAGTTTTTATGAATGAAAATTTATAGTGTAATATTAAAATCGATTTTGAAAAATATTATATATAAAATTCGATAATATGAAAATTTGAAAAATATAATATGGGCAAGCGCGATCAAAAATGGACTTGGTCGATACACCGGTACACGTTCGAATGCATGACGAAATAAGTAAGTTAGGTAGGTATGTAAACAAAATCCAGTGTTCATCTGGTTGGCGCATGGGTTCCCCCACCATTATATCCACTATACGACTATACTCATAGTTATCCGCATTTCATTGGTTGTCAAAGTTATAATAATATATTATATAATTAATATTTTATAATGGATAACTACGTGATAAGATCAATGATGAGGCAATAGGTGATGTGCGTATCTAAAAGTCGCAGATATACCTATAACTAGGTATTAATTATATACCTATACCTACTAATATGTAAGGTTATGGAATTATTTACAAGCGCGCATGTTAATGTGATAAACCTACACTGGTAAACGGCAATATAAATTAGAATAACTGTGGGGCGAAGGGTATTACACGCACTTTACCCATGGATTTTCTATGCGTATATAATATAAATTATAAGAGTGATCATGGTATATTCGAAAAAGTCCAGATTTGGTTAGGTTAAGTCCTCGCATACGTCATTGGCTTATCCGTATTATCATATTGACATTAAATTATTATTACTATACACTACGCTACGTCACGTGCTTGCCAAAAGATCTGACCGTCAAAAAGTTACGATAGTACATTGTTGTTTATATCATGGTTAATATTGTTCCTATTGTGTATGACGCACGTACAATAGTGTTGCTCCCATTGGTGTTTTGGCGGTTCGCAAAATAAAAATTCTACCACTGTCAATTGTCATTGTGAAAAGTTCCACGGAAATCAACAGGCAAGTTTTAGTCGAACCTTCACACGCGTGCGCTATTTGCACAAGGGCATCTTCGTGGACGGTATAGTGAGCAATTTTTAACGACTGCGCTACAGTTGGTTAGCTTAAGATTGTGGTTGGAAAACTTGGAATATTATCGCACTGCATCATGCACGTCCATGCTATTTCATATATACACTCGCAGACGGTGAAAACGATATTATAGGTTTTAATTATTATATTTATATCCTGGTATGTACCTGTAACAGGCAATACCTAAGCAAAATCATAACCACTCATGTTTTATATTTTCATCTTATTGATGATAAATAGTAATATCAATTTTAATTACAAATTATAATAGACAATAGTTATATTCATCACGCCAAACATAATATTATAGCAAAATATTATCCACATCATGATGCAAAACCACGACTTTCTTACAATATTATTTTTCGTTGTCAAATTTGTGAATATAAATACGTAACCGTCGTAAACATTTTATATAGGTATAATATAGCCACTATAAAAGGTGGATACCAGGGTACTTTTATATTTATGTAGTAAATTCTCAACTAATGTTTAGATACTTCAAATATTTGTGATAATAAACTGATATCCACCACCAAATTTTATATGGATATAGGTCAAAATGTGTTATAATATTCAAGGTTTAAAATAACCAACGGACAGAACAAAATATCCAAATTAAAATAAAAAAAACCTTTTTTTCAAAACAATAGGTACTTACCAAATTTTATTTTTACATAAAAATAGTATAGGAATTGTATTATAATATCTGCAAAGTATGATAGTTTATAATATTATAATAATTATGTTTTAAATGTACTTAAATAGTTTTTTTCCAACGTCTTTACTTTCTTCCGGTAATTTTTGTTTCGTAGGTTGAGAATTTTAGATATCCATATTGTGCATATTTGTTATTAGTGTCCAATTGCTTAAATAATTAAATGTTACCTACAAGATTGCGTATCATATGAAATGAAAGAAAAAATAAATCAACTAGTACCTATAACAGTAGGTACCTATATTCATTATATTTTATAATTTAAACTTGGTAATCATCAAAAACCATAATGTTTTTAAATGTAGTTTGATACCTAATAAAAAATGTAATTATCATTAATATTATCTATTTAATCGGGCAATCTACTTTTTTTTTAAATTTAAATATTTTGTCCAATTCATTGGTGAATTTTATCTCTTATATTTTATTTGTCGGATATTTTGATATGAATATTTTAGTACAGGATGATATTTTGTCCTTGGATATTTTATTCCAAAACCCATATATAAATATAGCCGGCGTGGTCGATTGTCTTTATGCCTATTTTATCATTTCTACGAAGCAATAATATATATACATATAAGACAAATATATTACACACCCTTTATACCCTTATATTATTAGTACTACCTACTATAAAATATAGCTGTACTGCAGTACACCTATATAATTTATAAGCCATTTAGGTTGGTAATTACGACGGTCGTCTCGCCAGTCTGTCACCAACCGTCTGGTATATACAATACAATCCACCCTAGGTTAATTCAAGGTTAATTAGATAGTATTATTATTTATTAGTCTTTATCACATGTACCTTTTTTTCGTGAGTCATCAGTACTCGAGAGCCAAACTATTTCACATGGCTTAGCATAATAACATGTAACATCGTTTATTAAGTAAATAATTTTATAAAATTTGGTATACTCTCATGTGCCGAGGTTCACTTTCCTCAGCGAAGCTGTTATACATATTTATCTAAACTAAGAATATCATAAGAGTTAACCCTTCACAGTTGACAAAGGCACATAGGTGTAGACTAGATATGCTCGATGCCCCGCCTTATCCTCTCACATTCATTTAAATATGTACAGCGTGTATTTATTAATTTTATCCGAAGATATAACGATCAATTACTGATTACCGCATGTACCTACCTATATCATATCAGTGTCACAAAATTACGATGAACTGATTAATGAGTAGCGTGTGACGATGGCTAAGATATCACCACCAGGTTATAATATAGTTCAGTAGTTCGTATGTAGGTATATCAATAGTTAATTCATAATATTGTATACTGTAATAATGCAAATATGCAATAGAATATAGGTACTTTGGCTCGTCACACGTGTGTATTTTTCCATTAAAAATGCCTCCCTCCGATGACCTTGAATTTCGCGATATTATGGGCACCTATAATATTCATAGATTTCAATAAACATCTAGAAAATGATTTAATTAGTTAGATAAATAACATGAAAAACATTTTAGAACAAACCAACAGCAAACGTTAATAAAATAGAAGACTTACATCTTACCTATAATTTGTTTATAAGGTAGGTATAAATGATTATATAAAAATACAACTATGTTAATTTAGTATGTCAAACACGTGCCTACTGGCTGCACAGAACTTCTATAAGACTTTATAAACCAGTGGTTGTCAACCGGTAATTCATGGATCCATATACTGCCAAAAGGCAGTTATTAACAATTTATAGTAGTTTTGAAAAAAATAAATTTTTCTGAATCTTGTTATTTTTATCACATTTTCAAAATAAAATAATTAATTAATGGATTTTAAATAACTTTTCCTGTAGAATCCATAATTACTCATGGATAAACTCTAAGACACCTTATTAAAACGCATATACATATATTTAGCTTAGTAGTGTGAGACATCAATATTATTGTTTACAGAGGGAAATTTCAGTATCACCAATATGTACCTATTTAATGTGCACCGTCTTATAATTAAACATAAGATATACTGAATAACAATACACTGATCATGCAAAACAGGTTTATTTCTACTCTATGGGAACGAACCAGCCAAGAATGTATCAATATAAAAACATATCGTATGATACGGCCACGGTATAGTTAAAATATCTACACCATGGATACAGCTCAAAAATTATTATCAATACTAAACGAAAAAAACAATACCATGTTAATTGTTAGCCAATCCTAAGAAAAATAACCGTATTTATGTAAAATATGGTCAGCGACTGCCATTTTGCTTAGCATATGTTTGTTACTGCTTTTTTACTTTGTAGCATATCATTCATATATTAATTGAAAATACATATATGCTGAACCATGTTTATTATGAAATCTATTGCATAATAAACGGTGTTTTTAAATTTTTGCTAAAGAATCAAAAAACTCACAGTAAAATAACGAATATTTTTATATAATAAGCTCATTTTTTTAATTTTGAAATATTATATCTGTACCTACATGGATTACTCGGTGGTCCATGGAATAGATTTTTTTTATCTTTTAGACTCTGAGCATATCATATAACATATATATATATAAGTATTAGTACATATCTAGGTATCTACTAGCGAAAAAACGGAGTCTTGTAGTACCTATAGGGATTATACCTGTTATTAATTGCCAAATATGCGTTTTGTAGTTAATATTGTTGTACTTATTACTCTCTCTATTCTTTAGTGAGATATAAAAATCATTTTTATCAATTATATGGATTTAAAACATTTAGTTGAAATTAATTATTTTTAATTTGAGAAATCCAAGGTCACTTACATTTTCGGACGCAAATATAGTAAGTGTGTAAGTGTGTTCTAACTTTTAATTTCCAATTTCGAACTACATTAGGTATATACATTATATATTCGTATTATATCGGTACAGATTTTGGATTATTATGGTATACCGTAAACCTACCTAAGTTTAACAATGGTTAAGTGTCGTCTGCGCATGCAGAAAAATAATGTTGTAAACTCAGTGATGATTTATGTATAATTATCAAAGCTAAAAGCAGTCGAAGCCGAAAATAACGGTTAGATTTTATTATGGTTTAAATACACTGAATTGTGAATAGTGAGTGCAGAGAACAAAAATGTTTATGGGTACCTACTTACAATATATTATATAGCTATGATCTTTTATTATTGAGATAGGATGGCATTTCACACATTTATTGTATGTTGTTGTAAATTTGTATCTACATACGCATTGGGTTTTTAGGTATAATACGACCACTACTCGTATCTAATTATATGTACCATATTAGAAGGCATATAATGATATAATATAATGTTAGAAATTCCATACAATTTTCAAAAATATAAGATCTTTACAGGAAACCATAAAAACCATTAAATAAAATAACAGACGACCACGTTTTAAAAAAAAAAAGTAGTTTTGGTTGTTGGTGTATAGAATTTATATAATATAATACATAACATAGTGGTTCGAAAGATCATCGTAATCCGTACAAAATATATTATGGCCTATGGGTAGACACTCTGGCCATATGGGTGAATAAAAAAAAAAACAACAGGGGTCCTACAACAACAACAACGGGGATTACAACCCATATACTTGGTCTGTGTGTGTGTGTGTGTGTGTGTGTGTGTGTGTGTGCTTGGAATGCGACGACGTCGTTGTTGTCGAAACCTCTTAAATGCGTAGTTTGGTTTTAATGGAATTTGGGTATACAAGGAATGATATTATTATTATTATTATAGGGCAATACAACCACTGGCGGGCGTGTGAGCACTTTAAACCGGTGCCGTTTACATATAATATAGGTACCTACATTTACCAACTCGTAGATCTGCCGGGACAACGATATACAACGTAATAATCGGTAAATATCAAAAAATTCAAAACGCTCTCCTTTTCGGCCAATTTACTCGTTACTCATCGTTATACACTTATGTTTTCTACCAATGCATAGAAATAATATTAATACATAGGTACTACCATTTTTTTTTTTATAATAAGATTTTAACATATAAATTATTGTATCTTTACTATTATAATATAGTTAAAAACGGTTAATTATAATACTATAATAGTGATAGAAAATAAAACAAAACAAAACAAAGAAGGCTCGTACTATTACATTTTTAGACCTGTCTGCAATGTACAAATATATAGGATGTGTTATATTATATGGTCACGTTATTAGAGAGAAGATAATTTTTAATATTAATAAGAAAAAAAATAGTAAAATATATGCAGGTTTTATAAGCGATGTGGAATCGTTAAATGTGCGTTTGACTTTATCGGAGGAAAGTATAATAAATAACAATATGTTTATGTTAATTGAACAACCTACGATTTATACATTAAAATAATATAGACGCTGCAAATGCTTGCACATACCTGCATTCCAGGTGATACTTATATAGTATTTTGGGCCCCCTCTTTTATTAAGGCAAGATATAGCATCATATAGCAAGATTAGTCAAATGTAATGTTAATAAATTATAATAAATAGTTAGGTATAAATTTAATTTATTTTTAAACATTTTATAATATTAATGTATAATAATACACAATACCTAATAACAAAAACAAATATAATGTAATACAATAAATTATAATGAATCTTTTACTTACACTATTAAATGTCTTTAATACTTGATATCCAAATCCGGCTGCATCAAAATTGCAAGTAAAAAAAACGACTTTTATAGACAATAATAAAATTTAGTGTGCATGTATTTTTCGTGAAATTTTCAAACTGCGTGAAAGTTTGAATACAAACGACAGGCTTTGCAGGCCGATCTGCGCATCTTATAGTATAGCTACCTATTAAATTAGATAATATTATACTGAATTATGGGTCTTCACAATGGAACTAGATATTAGTGTTTGTGATTCAAAATGACTATATTTTGATACATATTTTTAACAATTTATATAAAATAACATATAGGTACAAATAAGCAACCGCACCGATTATACGATGAATAAAAAATATATACACAATTAATATTTGTAAATAAACTTGTATTATTTTTAATTTGAACATATTTAGCATTACACATTTTTTAATTTAAATATATTGTATATTAAATATGTCACTCATATAGTTTCACGCAGATCAGTTCACAAAAAAAAACATGCACGCGATTCGACCTGGATAATTATTTTCGCACGCAATTCTAAAACACCACTTAATCAAATTTGCTATTTTTCGTTTTGTGTAATATAATTAATGGTTACGAAAGGTTTTCGTTTGTGGTACTCACGTAGTTTCCTATTGTGAACAATGGTTCTTACCGCAAATGTAAACAAATGTGGATAAGCTGGTGCAGTTGCTCTGCTGTACAGTAGGTTACAAGTGGATCACTGTAATGGATGGTGTTGTATTTGAATTCAATGATATAATATTATTGTATACAAATAACGATTCTGAGCGAAGGCTATGATGTATAACTAAGTAATATTTAATGATATTATTGTGAATGGAGTAATTTATTACTATTATAGAACTTTGTTTTAAATTTTCAATCATGATTATTTTTGAAATTCCGGAGAAATGACTATTGAAAATATTGACGAAATCCCGTTTTTAGCGGTTATTTTAAAATTATATTCGTTTCTATGGTGATAACTAATAAACAAAGAGTTAGAAAAAAAATAGCCTTTTATAGGGTATTTTGGTAGTTTTTCCCCTGGCGTTAAAAACTATTGAGAAAATTGAAAATTGACATCTTTAAAGTATCATCTTGATCCAATTTTCTAAAAAATAAGATGCTGTTGAATTCGAAGCACTCTTTCTGGTAGACATTTTGTTTAAAAGATAAAAAAATAAAAATAAAAATAAACATCATTGTAAAACTACTAGTTTCCTCATTCCGCTCAGAATCTAAAATGTAAAAAGTTGTACCTATGTTAAGTACTACGTTAAATACATTATTTATTATAATGAGGAACCATGTTATTATTGGTTTTTAAAACATAATTTAAAAAAATGTAATTTAATTTAGAAACAACATAAAGAACATGGGTCTGTGGATCAAGTCTGAAATTTTAGAGCCTCTATTGTCCGGATAACCTCTGAAAGCACACCCCAAACCACGCTCAAGTCAATAGAATTCAAATGAACTTCGCGTTCACTGGCGATTTGGTCGTTGTTTTGTTTTTACTTTTTGTGTACGACGGGCATGCTCTGTGAAATACCAAAAAAATATTTTACAGTGTTTCGGGGCAGCTATGAGTGATTATAATTATGTACAATATAGTACCATTACTACCATTGTATATTTGTATTATATATACAATTCGCACCATGAATTACAACAACTGGTCGGGAAGAATACTGTCGCATCACTGCACGTATTTTAAATACTTATAAATACGGAGAAATAAAAACTATTGGTTCGATGTTCAATATTGACGAGTCAAAATTGTCACGAAAACAGTTGGGCTCTGGGCGTGGATTCATAAATATGGGATACATCAGTTAAGTCAGCTCCCTCGTGACCAATTTATTTGAATGTTATATATTAAATTCGGAAATAATTTGCAAATTGGCCTTCAGAATTTGCAAACCATTATTACGGGCATCATATTTGTAAATTGTATTCCCGATCTAATGACGAGCTAATAACGAGTCAAAACCTTATAACCCACATCCGTGAGTGGTCTACACCATTTCTAAAACATGATGCGAATAAAATTATATCTGCAACTATTATAATGTTATTATGTTCATAATAGCTCTGACATAATAGTTATCTCCTATTCCAACAAGAAGCCAATGATAGATTACAGTTAGGTATATAAAGTTGTATTTACTACAATTATCAGGGGCAATAAACTATAAAGTAAATAAACACTTATTAGTTGATAATAATATGTTGTATGTCACCAAAAATACATTTTACAATTTTTGTACTATCATAAATCTTCTTAATTCATATATTAATAAAATCTTAATCTATATATTAATAAATTCTTAATTTATATATTAATAAATTCTTAATTTATGTATTAATAAACTCTTAATTTATGTTATTTGAACATAAATGCTGTAGGTTTAATATTATCACATTCAAAATACATGATGAATGACGTAGCTGCTGTGCAAGTTTAAGAATTAAGGGGATTGAAGGTGGTTATTTAATAAGGGATCGCGTATAGGCAATTTGATGTCTTATAGTCGTTACGCAGTGTGGTTGTGTCCGAAGTAAATCATTATTTGTGTGCGTATATACGTTCGGAATCTGCCTTGTGCCACTCTCGCACGCAAACGTACATGTCAATAAATCGAGAAATACGAAATATATTCTTCTATGCATCACCTATAAAAACTACCAAAAGCGGTAGTAAATTAAACATACTTCCTGAAGTTTGATTGTAATTTCCAAAAAAAGGTTGAACTCGTAAGCTCTTAGACTATGCTTTGTAAGAACCATTTTTTTTTAATATAAAACCCAAAAAGCCCAAAATAAATACAAATGCAATACAATTATTTCATAAGTTTTTTAAAAAAAATATTTAATTGTATGGTCCTTTAAATTTGAAAATTGAAAATCGACTTCCTAGAAAGCCTAGTTATTTTGCCAAAGAATTCGTACATATATTAAAAATTAAAATCGGACATTCGGAAGTATGTGTAATATACCACCGCTTATTGGTCTAAAACGTACGGAAAATACGTGTGATGCGATCCCCATAATACCTACTACACACTATATATACTTATATTATCTATAGACTATAAACCTTGGTAGATGTGAGTATGTGACTGGGCCCATAGGGTAACACTACTTACTACTATAATATTAATTATTAGTTATTACCTACTTCATAATATCGAATTTGTTATCATTCAGTGGTGTAGCCAGGGGAGGCAGAGGGGCCATGCCCGCCCTCATCAGCCGGATTTGTATTATTGTTTTTTTATCAGTACGTCCATAGAGTATAAAAAAGTATGTTTTTTTCAAAAAGTCGATTTAACATTATTTAATGTTATAGCGATAGAAATGTCCATTATCTATAGCTGTGGTACTTAGTTCGGTTGTTGGTGATACGACATGATATCACCACTTAACAACACGTCTCAACGTTACCAACTGTTTTGTCTAGGTAATCAGCCGTGAATTTTATATAATAATTTATGTTCCTTGCGGTAAACGACCGCGCTCGCGTTTCCATCTAAGGGGTATGATTGTATGAATATCTTGAAAAATTCTATGTAAATATTTTTTTGTATTTCCAATAATATGGCTTATTGAGTGGTTTGAGAGTAATGTTCAATATTTTAGATGAGAAGTTAATCTGTGTATAAAAGTCAATTTTCGATATTTTAATTACTAAACACAATAATTCAAATTCAAAAATTAAAATATCACTAGTTTTAGAGCTAAATATTGGATATTTTTAACAAAATATCGAAATTCGACACTTATAATACATGTCTAGATAAACTATAAAGTATCTGTGTTTCACTCAAATTCACATTTTTTATTAATGTGTAAAGTGCTGAGTTAATGGCATGTGCGTGCACGTGCGGGAGCGCTCCACTATTTATTTTATACACAGTTACTCACTCCCACTAATGGTCACTTACTAGTTACTACGTACACACTTACATGACCCGCACACACATGAATAGAAAATTGCCTATATTGTACATCTTAGAAACACCCGGTATTCATACCCCTTAAATATTTTATTCACTTCAGCAGGATGTATTTATTTTTATATGACCTGGTCACATAATAAGTATACGAATTATTTCTATTTTTTTTTATATATAATTAAAACTGTACAAATTTAATATTGCTATAAGATTTGTATGTTGCCTTCCTCCCTTTAAGATATCCTGGCTACGCCACTGTTATCATTTATTTACAATTGCAGCGCACCAACTAGATAAATATAGATATATAGATTTGTTTTTCGAAGTGATTCTCTATAAAACGAATAAAATGTGATTTTGAAAACTACTGGGAATTTAAAATCCTAGCCAACCGAATGCACCAACTAGATTCACCTTTTCACCAGAAAACTGAACTTGAAAATCGAAATTGTGTACATACACAAAAAACAAATAAACATCATTGTAAAATCAATACATTCATCGCTTCGCTTAGAATATAAAATATTATATTTAATACAATTATCCCCCCCCCCCCCCACTGGAGTTTATTTAATGAGTTGTTTGTACTCATATTTGATTTGAAAATTTTCAAAATTCGGGGTGTTTGACGACAAAGATAGTCTCCAGAACTCCAACTATTTTCGAAATGCATATCACTATATCAGCCAAAAGAGATCGGCTCCTACTTACTTTTGCTTTGCAGTAAATACGAAAAGGCCTACTTGCATAGATATCCAAAGTAGAAATAAACTGTTTCATCGCTTTGTCTCAAATTGGGGTATTCATTTATATCAATATGGATTTAGAAATTTCTAATATTTTTGAAACGTGGATAAGAAAACCATGTTTTAATATCGATGATTATAAATTTAGTAAATATCGTATTTTAAAAAGAGATTAAAACTTTAGATGTACCTACTAATAAAAAATGTTCTTCAATTGTTATTATTCATAAGTTAAACACAATTATAAAAGTGACGAACACTCATAATTATGAGGAGTACATAAAAATCGAACAATGACAAGATGAATCACCAAAAATACATGCCGTAAAATCAAGTGCAGAAAATGTGTACATAAAACCAAACAAATTAATACGTTGACAGTTACGAAATTCAGATGATTTTACAACAAACTTACAAAATAATGAAGTAAAATTGCTACGAAGATCAATGTATGAATCCAAAATAAACTACTATCCAAATTTTAACAGAATCACGTGAAATTAAATTAATCTAATCAATTTTCATAAAAATGTGTGGTATAGCAGGTACCAAAAATATCGAGTTGTGTTTATTTGAGCAAACGAGTTGTAAAAAAGGTAAATATGCGCAAATGAGTTGAAGCCGCAGTGACGTATTTGATTTAGTTTTATGGTGGGGAGGGGACACTAAAATTAATAATCATTATACACAATCTTATATTCTACACTATTGGATTAAGGGTTTTCCACGAAGTTAACCACTTTTGTGCCTGATGAGTGATGACCATTTTCTAGAAGAAATAATGCTAAATATTCAATTTTAAAGGATATTTCTGGTTAGATAACTTACTATAAATTAAAATAATATTTATGTAGCATAATATCTTTAATTTGGTGATCAATTCAAGCCCGGATTAACACCTTCAGTAGCCCAGGAGTCAATACACGCCGGTGCAGGCCCCAACCAATGAAAATATGGCTATGTGCCCCCCACTTACCATACCCATGGTGGTGAACATGGTAAGCTGGTGACGGGTCTCAACGTCTGTTAGTTCAAACAAGAAAAAAAATATTCTTGTAGGCACTATAGAAAGTACAAATTACCACTCAATGTAATTTTAAGCCGAGAATATGTGTCCCGAGTACGTGACACCCCTGCCTCCCTCTTATCCGGGCTTGGTAATAATGTAAATCGTTATGCGAATATGCGACTGTTTTTGTGATTAGATTACTTTTCTGACTACTACGAAGTAAAAGCCCATCCCCAGGTCGTACAAACAATTTTTTTTAGAAACTCCAATCTGCTATAACTTCTACTCAACTAACTACTCATGGAGGGAGAGCATTCGCCCCCCCTCACTCCCCCCACTAATCACCCAAATTAATACACCACTGTGTAGCCGAGAGGTTTAGTTGGGTTTTGTTAGGTTTAATCTAACCTAACGTTATTTGGACTGAACAATATTATTTAGATTTACATTAATTCGAGAACGACTGCGCCATCTACTGTCGTCAAATTATGTTTAACTCTGACGCGTGGGTGTAGAACTGGCCCTAACAGCTGCCCATTTTCCTAGCTAGGTAGCACTGCCATATACGATTTTTGTTTTTAACTTATTTTTAGCACCGTCTAAGATAATTATACCTAGTATATTATTATACCTAAATTAATATGCGGTTCCACTGCAATTAATGTTTTATTTAGAAATACGGGAAATTTCCATTGGCCATCGAAATTTAATGTACCTTCAAATATTTAACTAAAAAAAGTAAAGATAAAACCGAAATTTGTTTGATAGATATAATTGTATTATCTAAATATGTTTATTTTTTATTTTCTAATTATTAATGCATTACAATTTAAATTATGAAGAACATTTTTTTTTTGATAAATTACATGTAATATTGTTGACATTTGATACTATGTGCATTATACCTATACATTAATTCAAAATAACTCCATTCGTAAATAATCAATCCAAATTAGGGTGTAAGTAGGTATATATGCACGATAAATATCATATTATTGTCTTAATATGCTTATTGCTTCAACTAAATCAGTTTACGTTACTACATTTACATTCAGTTTAAACCAATTCACAATATTATACCTAGGTATTGAAATATTCAATAGTATACATATTACATATACCTTAGGAAGGTTTGTCGCCATGAGAATTGCAGTCCCCTTTAATCAAATAAAGCTATTTGGTCATCATTTTGGCTTTCAAGTCCTATATGCGGTCTACCAGACGTCTGAACATTCCTATACGTCATAATATCGTCTACCGTATTAATTACGTTATTAATTACTAATATTATGAAAATTAAACAATTAGGTAGACGACAGATGATGGATACCTACCAATTAAAATACCTATTATGAACGATGGTTCTTACAGGCAAATGTAAACATATATGGGTGAGTGGATGTCGCTCTGCTGTACAAGTGGATCAATGTATAATTAAACTTTAATTCAATGGTATATTATCGTTGTATAAGAAAACGATTCTGAGCGGAGACGGTTTGTCAGTTTGGATTTTTTATATTGTTATTATTTATTATAGCCCGTAAGTTAAAATATTATTATAATTTTTTATTCGTTGTTATGGTGATTAACAAAGCGTTAGAAATTAAAATCCCATTTTTAGCGGTTCTTCGTAATTTATCAGTAGCTTTTCCTGTCGTATTAAATAATTATTGAGAAAATCGAAAAATGACCTCTCTAACCATCTAGATCCAATTTTCTAAAAGATAAGGTACTATAATATGTTGAAACCAAATCATTCCTTCTGGTAAACATTTTGTATACCGGAAAAAAAAATAAAAATAAACACCATTGTAAAACCACCTAGATTCCTCACTCCGCTCAGGATCTAAAAATAGATTTACCTTTTAATTTATTTTTTCAAAGAATGACAATTATAAATAATAATTTTAAAAAAAGTATGTGTAATATATTATAATATACATATCAATATAAATCAAGTAACGCAATATTAAACAAGAAAATACATACGTATAAATTGGACGTCGTTAGTTATCTTAGCGAGAAAATAATCTATAAACACCCTACAAGTGTCAATCATGAATCTATTGATATAACTTTCATTGAAAATCTCCAGTAGGTTTTGAGACGATTAACTATCCATTTTTAGCTGTATAACCCAACTTCAGACAGGACAAAAATTAACAAATATAAAATACAGTGTTATATTGGCGTACCTCGATTTTAGTGTATACTTACCTTAGATATAGCGCTTACCACTTGCCACTTAATATATTTTTGAACGTGCTTTAAACGACTTTCTAAGCTTTCCTAATATCACTAAGAACATTATGACGATTTGATATAATATGCTTTTATCTCATCCGTTTTAGTAATTAATAGTGAGGGTTTATATACAAAAAAAAAGTAATACTTATTTCTACTAGTTCCTTGTGTAAGTTCCTCTTTAAAATGCAATTTTTTTTTAAATCTTTTTTTATTGCACATCTATAGAGGTTTAAAGAAACCACTATTCCAAATTTAAAGTTCATAATTTTTGTAGTTTTTGAGAAGTAACGATAAGTGAATGAGTTATAATTGGCATTTATATATATATAGATGTAAAATATTGTACATTTGTATCTAAAGATAAAGAACCATTTTAGATTCAGAGCAGAGCGAGGAAGCTAGTAGTATTTTTATATTACCTACATTAAAATTTTTAATATCAAATATGAAATAATGTTTACTCGTATACGTACCGTCTAATGAGTAATGTTTTTATATTATTATACTAATAAATAATAAACGTAGTTGAAAATACGATAAATAGAGTCTAGAAGTCCCGTGGTATACATAAAAATGTATTATAATCTAATACGATGAAATAGATCACGAGCAACATGTTGTTGCACGCAGTATCCAAATTTACTAGTATAGTACCTAATATAATATATACTATTATATTGTAATCATAGGCGTAGCGTGATGATTTTTTTTTTTTTGGGGGGGGGGGGCGCCTTTTTTTTGTGGTATCAACGACGCTGCTGCAACTGCTTGTGAATTACTTTGTATAAGGGCTAGGTATAATGATTCAGGTACAGAACATATATTCTACAAATATTATAACTATAGAAAAATATAAAGGAACAAAATATAAAAAGTACTAAAGAAGCACATTATTAAGTAAAAAATAAATAAATAATATTTATTTTAATGTATTTGAATTAAATATTTAAAAAAAAACATTTTAAATAGGAAATTATTTCTAATTAGTAATTACTATATTATAAGGTTTAAACGCTTGCTTTTTTCGCAAATATATTAAGAACCTCTTCAGACGTAATATTATTAGCTAACTCCCTTTCAATATTATAGTACCTTATCTTTTACCAAATTGGATCAAGATGGTACTTTAGAGAGGTCATTTTTCGATTTTCTTAATGCCACGGGAAAAACCACCATAAAATTACGAAAAAACGCTAAAAATGGGATTTTAATTTCTAACGCTTTGTATATCACCATAGAAACGAATAAAAATTTATAATATTTTAATATTAATTCAACTTACATGATAAAATAAATAATAACAAAAAAGCAGGTAAGTGGATGTCGCCCTAC
>NC_042493.1:57202169-57220921 GCF_005508785.2 Acyrthosiphon pisum
AACGATTCTGAGCGGAGACAGTTTGTCAGTCTGGATATTTTATATTTTGTTATTATTTATTTTATCATGTAAGTTGAATTAATATTAAAATATTATAATTTTTTATTCGTTTCTATGGTGATAACCAAAACGTTGGAAATTAAAATCCCATTTTTAGTGTTTTTTCGTAATTTTCTGGTGGTTTTTCCCGTGGCATTAAATAACTATTGAGAAAATCGGAAAATGACCTCTTTAAAGTACCATCTTGATCCAATTTTCTAAAAGATAAGGTACTATATGTTGAAATCGAAACACTCCTTCTGAAAGAAATTTTGTATACAGGAACAGGATATATAAAAAAAAAAATAAACACCATTGTAAAAACAATAGCTTCCTCGCTCCGCTCAGAATCTAAAATATAAAATATCCAGACTGACAAACCGTCTCCGCTCAGAATCGTTTTTCTTATACAATGATTTTATATCATTGAATTCAAGTCTAATACAACCATTATACAATGATCCACTTGTAACCTACTGTACAGTAGAGCAACATCCACTTACCTGCTTTTTTGTAATGTATAATTTAAAATTTGAATTATCAAATAAAATATTCTTCGGATATCAAAATAAATAATAGAAAATGTTTTCAGTTCCCACATATGGACGTATAAGACAGTAAACTATTACACAAAAATTTCTGGGTGGGCTATAGCCCCCTTAGCCCCCACCATTCTACGCCTATGATTGTAATGAAATTACAACACGTACGATGTGTAACAAGTTTGGCACTTTTTGGCTATAAGAGGTATAATATAAGAATAAATTAATACATACCTACATATTATTATATTAATATATATCAAATGGACGATTGTAAAAATGTAAATCCCATACCAAGAATACAGCCATTGCTAAATTTATAAAAATAATAAATATTTAAGAGGTTATCAGTTTGTAATATGTGCAACTAAAAATAATATGTCTAGACGACCAAAAGTCATAGGAATTCATGAATTATTCAAACCTAAAACATTTTATAGAACAATTTATAAATTATGTTTAGTAGGCCAAGTTATATTTTTATAATAGACCTAGAGTAAAATCTTAGACTTTAATCTTAGAAATAAATATAATGAATATAATATCTTTGTTTGCGTCAAATAATGATAATCACTATTTTTACAATTATTATTACCAACATTGGTTGGTTGGTGACTGCTACACGTGCCACTGTCACACCGAGGTCAACTAGTCAATAATATATGGTTCAACAACCTATATATCACATTCCCAAATGGTTAAATTATGATAATCACTATTATTATTATTATTAGCTGAAGTTGATCAGTGACTGCTCTACGTTTCACCGCAACCACACAGGTCAACTAGGTACAGTCAATAGTGTCAACGGCCTATATATTACCCGCCTGACTGGTTGAATGGTGACACGTGCACACAAAAAAACACACACACACACACACACACACACACACACACACACAGACATAATTTTATTTAAGTAACCCATGTCTCGCCCAAAATTGCTGTCGAATCCGCGCATCTCCCCACCTATTTGACATGTCGACGTTGCACGATCACGACCGTCGGCAACGTTATTTAGTAATACTATTGTCTATTAGTATGTATTATATTGTTAAGTGGGGGATACGGGGCCTCAGAAAGTTCACTGCTGTCAGTCTGCATACGCGTAGCGGGTTACTTCTTTCGTGGCACAGAGTATAGGTATGTTTTAGTCACTGTGAATTATTGTTATTTATTACACAAAGGTATATATCACCTCGATTATGTTATAACGTGTTATATTAAATTCATTGCGACTTTTATAATTTACTTAATAAAATAAGCATCATTACATCTTTTACCGTGTCTCTTTTGAGATAGTCCTAAGTCTGTATAAAGTACTGAAGTGGGAAAGAATTTGTGTTGTCTACAATAGGTGCCGCTTGGAAATTGACGGATTCGTACAATGGGAGCCTAACTATAGAAATTTAACTTTTTATAAAATGGGAGCAAACTGGGTTATAGACCGACTCATCACTCGAGAATAGGCACCCAATACACGTGCTCATAAGGCTATTGTTGCTTTGATACCCTCATTATTCACACCGGTTCATTGTCAATTGTTATGAGGTGTGAACATAATATTATATGATTTATGACTATTTATCTCTTATTCTTTTTCACTTTAGTTTTCTCTTATATATTCTACCATTATACCTACGTACATTTAAAAATTTATTTTCATTTCTTTGCCTTCTAAACATATCAGTACCTATATTTCTGTGCCAATATTTAGCAGATATTTAGCATGCATAGGTATGTATCACCAAATCCACAACTCACACGTGTCACTCTCCACAATCGGTTATCCGTTTTTGCGCTATTACAACCCCCCCCTCAATACACACAAAAAAATAGTGAAAAATCTAATGTGAATTTAAACTTTAGCATGTGCCAATATTTAGCACGTAATAAGAATGGATATTTTTGAGTTAACGCATAATTTAAAAGCGTGGAAATTACGAAAAAAGTTGTACAAATACATGCAGATTATTGCCTTAAAAATGTTAATAATTTTAATGAGAGAGGCCAGATATATGTACGTGTACCTATACGACAATAATAATGTATAGGATGTCTTGGCAATAATTAGTTCAACCTTTATAATTATCAGTGGCGTACATTCAGATTTGCTCATGGGGGAGGGGGGGTGGTTCAAAAAAAATAACCAACATTAAAACCTTCTCTTTAAAACTACCCATTTTCCTAACAATCACAGGTTACAAGGGGGTCATTGTATATTGGGTTGTATTAGACTTGAATTCAATGATAAAATATCATTGTATAAGAAAAACGATTCTGAGCGAGGATGGTTTGTCACTCTGGATATTTTATATTGTTATTAATTATTTTATCATGTAAGTTGAATTAATATTATAATATTATAATTTTTTATTCGTTTCTATGGTGATGCACAAAGCTTTAGAAATTAAAATCCCATTTTTAGCGTTTTTTCGTAATTTTCCGGTGGTTTTTCCCGTGGCATTATAACTATTGAGAAAATCAAAAAATAACCTGTCTAAAGTACCATCTTAATCCAATTTGCTAAAAGATAAGGTACTATATGTTGAAATCGAAGCACTCCTTCTGGAAGAAATTTTGTATACAGGAACAGGATATATAAAAAAAAAAATAAACACCATTATAAAAACAATAGCTTCCTCGCTCCGCTCAGAATCTAAAATAGTAGATAAGAAAATCCATTTTATATGACATTGTAGACGTGCGCCGAGTAGGCGGCAGTCAGCAATAGAGATGTTGGTATTGTGTTTTAATGTTTTTCTAACTTTTCATAATAACTTCTATTTTCATGAAATAATTACAATTTAAACATGAATAAATAAATTATTTCAGACCATTTTTTTAATAAATCTTTAATAATCAGAAATCAAAATTAACCGAAAATAACCGAAATTAACCGGTATTTTTAAAAACCGGTATTAACCGGTTCTAGAACCCTTATATTTTTTTAGAAAACCGAAACAAAATCGGAACCCTTTAACAAATTAATTTAATAACCAGAACCGGAACCGGAACCGAAACACCCAACAGGTTCCAGTCCCTGCCTTTATGTAGAAAAAATTATTTTTGTTAGTTATTTTTAAATATAGTAGTAGGTTACAAATAAATAATGATAATAATTACATATAAGTCTTTATGTTATACTTATAAAGAAATATTAAAAAATATATAAGTTGTATAAAATACTAAAATGTATAAATGAATACGTAATATTTATAAAAAAAATTTTTGTTTTCAATAAAATATAGAAAACTATGATAATAATTACAATTCCTGTCATAATTCATTTTTTTTACTCACTTTTGTTAGCACTGTTTAGGTTAGGTTGCTGGTTCACTACTTTTTAAAGTAGTTATTTGAAACCAACTTAACAAAATCATTGTGTATTAAAATTTTTTTTGGTCGAAAAGTGAATCGGCCGAAAAGGAAAGGGTACGTTTTTGGTCGTATTAAGATGTATTAATGTCCGCACGCAACTAACTGACTGTGTACGATCAAATGTCTATTTTGATTGATATACGGCACCCAAAATTTCGTTATGAAATCTTTTTTCGTTGTTGGTAAAGTATAGTGTTATACTCAATAGTCAAATTATTATAACGTATGTTTATGTATACACGGATGATTAATAATAAGAAATTCATCAATTATTATTGATATCACAATTTTTTTTTTTTGGTCCTGGGGGGATTGATCCTGACCACCCCCCCCCCCCCATAGTATGTACGCCACTGATAATTATTAACTATCATACATTCATATCATCTTACCTAGATAACAATTTAATGTAAGGCACTCGTTATTTACAGAATCTGATTATGCATACAAAATAAACGATTCCCTTAGGTTCATCTTGAAATAAAATACCTAATAGGTTAAGTTACGAACGATACGAACGATTATTAAAACATTAGCATTATAGGGGATATCTTCTTTAATTACCTGCCATTTGTTATGGTAGAAATAGTAAATACACTGTGAATAGATTTGTAAAATCACTAAATTATAACCATTAAAAACCGTTGTGCAGAAGTTTAATGAGATTAATTCAGGAAAAAATGGTTTTCATCAAAACCTGCTATACAGGTAAGCTGTTTATTATCGTGTTTGGGTGTCTTAGACACGAACTTAAATAATAAACAATAAATATTCACCTACGAATATTGATTAGGTAGTGTAACATTCGTTGCACCATATATGTATAATATTATTATACACTAAGCACATATATTAGGATTGACCAATACTAAATATATACCTACAAACAAAACTTAAATATAGTTCAACTACCACTGTAATATTATATTAGGAGCTTTGTCTTCAATTTTTAAGTTATTTGACCAACGAATAAAATTTTATTGACGTTTAAAGAAAAAACATTGGAAACTAAAAATGTCCGTAAACAGCTCAAAACAAATCAAAATATTTTGAAAAATGTATGCTATATAAGATAATACTAATATAAGGATTCAGTGAAAATGTCATGTATTTACGGTAATTTGTCTTAGAGTTACACCAAAAAACAAAATCGTTTTAGTCAAAAACCGATTTTGCGTAAAAATCTCAGCTTTTTCTTAATGTTTTGTTTGTTTTCTAGACACTTTTGAAAACTATAAATAATGGGCGTATGTAATTTGCGCCACATCTAAAAATTTATTTTGGTAATTTGCGCCACTATTAAAGTTTGTAATTTGCACCAAATAAAACTTAATAAAAAGGCAATATGTAATCTGCGCCATCGTGTACCTAAAAAAATTGTAATTTGCGCCACTTTTTCACCTTATTAAAATTGTATTTTGCGTCACTAATACTAAATAGTCGTATTTATAAATCAGTCATATTATAATTATAAATAAATGTATACACGTAAAACAAACTCCATATTCTATATTAAATAAGTACATTTTCGTTTAGTAATAAAACATAATATAAAAATCAGTCATATTATAATTATAAATAAATAAAACATATAATTTTTGAAATAAAATACCTAGCTACTTATAAAAGTCAGTCATATTATAATTATAAATAAATAAAACATATAATTTTTGAAATAAAATACCTAGCTACTTATAAAAATCCGTCATATTATAATTATAAATAAATAAAACATATAATTTTTGAAATAAAATACCTAGCTTTCTACCTGCTTACTCAGCTTTTTTTTTATACTTATAGCTTAAAGACGAAACTAAGCCTTTTCTGTCAATTTTATTTTGTCTGTAGTCTTCAAATATTTGTTGAAAAGTTTCCAAACGATTTTTGTTGATAGTAGATTTTCGCTTTTTAAGATGTATACTTTTAATTTTAATCAAAGTTTCTGTTTGAAATCCTTTCAGTACGTCCAAAAAGTGATAAATAGTAGGATGTGGGTGATAGAACTCGAAATTGAAACGTGAATGATAGGATTCGCAAGTATTAGTAGTGAGACCTAGTGACGCTATATTCGAAGCCCAAATTATTGGTGGAAATTTAGCCTCTTCACAGATGTAAGTGTCAACTAAATAGTCAGCATATTTTTGAAATCTTATGTCATTAGGAATCGATGACATAAAATCTTCGATAAAACAGACTCTGACCTCATTTGGAGAAATAAATGGCAACCCAAATGTATGGTTTAGCCACTAACTTTCTTCTGTTTTATTATTTTGATATAATATATTGGATAGGCCTAATTCCTGAATTTTTCTATACCACGATTGAATTAGGTGAAATCTACAACCGAATATTTTTAGTGTCATCCCAGACTTGTCTCAATGCTACATGAATTGCTTCTTCAAAATCAGATATAAATAAATTCGGTTTTAGAGAAAGTTCACGTGCATTACACAAATTTATGATATTTTTAAATAAATTTATGTAAGTTGAAGTTTTTTTGTCTGGAAGTAATGCAAATAAAAGTGGTATATAATGATCATTGCATAAACCATACAAAGAAAACAATTGCGTAAATAACTTGGGGCAATATTCAAAAGTTCCATCCATGTATATAATCTCAGATTGGCATAGAACTTTTAAATTTGTGTCACATGAAAATATTATTATATGACAGTTCGGATCATTGGTTAATAGAAATTGCTCATTGAGGTCCGTTCTCAAATCCAAATTTCTTATACTCTTTTGCAACTCTTCCATTGTTTTTGGTAATGGTGGCACTATCTTTCTACGGGCGTTATAAATATTTCGTCGAACTAGTGATATATCATCGGTAGTGATGGATTGTAAATTAGATATATTTTTAGAAATTTCAGTTCGTAATATCTTACTTGGTTTAGTATACAGATTTTCCGTAGCTTTTCTCTTACATCCATTTGAATATATTTTTCTGTCTGTATTTGGTTGATCATGCCCGTTATGTTCATTTACAATTTCAACTATTTGTACAATATTTTCTAAAGAAGTATACACTTTTGCAGTGCAAGTTCTAACAGTACAACGCCATCGTATTGAAGAATTTTTCGATTCGTGAACTTTTCGATACGTAAAATTTGCAAATAATAACAAATCTTTGTCTCTTGTACTTTTAATTATTTCACCAATATTTGCATTATTTTCCATTTCTTATACTTTTATATGATTTTGAAATGTGAAAATAACATGAACGCACACGCGATTTATATCGGACTAACTGTTAATATCAGGCGATTCGCGACATTGCTGTTCAATATTGTTCGATGACTTACTTAACAATACATTGATAATTTTCATTAGATTAGACGTAATCGGAGATCGATTACGTCTAATAGAGACGAGTTGTCTCTATATTATCCGCGGTAGAATACTACAATATTATATTGGACACGCGTCGGTACGTATTATTGTATGTCTAATGCGTTATCAATAAATTTAGGTATCTGCTGGTAAATTCCAGCAATTCAAGTTAAAAGTGTGGCGCAAATTACATAGTCCATTTCGTTTTCTGTCGTGGCGCAAATTACCAAAATTATAATTATTTTATATTTTGGCGCAAATTACAGACGCACTTAAATGTACCTATCCGTGGCGCAAATTACAAGTAATAAAATTGGCGCAAAATACCATCTCCCTAAATAATTTTTACTTTTGACCCCAAAGTACCAACTAGATTCACTTATCTACCAGAAAAGATATTGTTAAAGACAATTTAAGCATTTTTACTGTACCAAAAGGTGATGAAAGACACTATAATAGAAAAATAAAAATCACACATCATGGTAAAATCAATACATTACTCACTATTCACTTAGAATCTAAAATTATATTAATACTTTTGTGGTTTAAAATGTTAATAGATAAGGTGTCAAAAAATATTATTGCACCACTTACAATCAAACAAAATTGTAATTTATTATTATTTTATTTGTGTTCAAACAGAAAAGTATTTTTTTCAGTAACAGATTTGATGTGGATTTGTGTATTAATAACTAAAATATATAATATTTTAGTTAAAAATTCCTTTTATTAATTTCAAATAAAATATAGCTTATTACATTTTTAGTATAAATGCTAATATTAAAAATATAATATATACTACATGGGGCATAATATATAATTTAAATTTATAATTATTTACAACTTATATATAGTAATAGTCAATAGTATTGTTGATTTTTATCTTAGGATTATGAATTATAGATGTTACAAATGTTAATAGTTAAATTTTATTTTATTGACTTTATCAACGTCTAGGTATAAAAATAGCAGAAAATGGAGATGGAGAAATAGTAACACCATCTTGAGGTCTGTCAGGCAATTGGACTCCGTTTGGAATTCGTATCTCAAAATTTTGAATTAAATTAGCAATGAACATAAATACATTTGCCTTAGCCAATATCTCGCCAAGGCACCTTCGTCTACCTGTAGGTTAAAAATTCAAAAAAACTCGTTTAATATGTGATTCCAGTATTAATGATAGCAAAAATATATAATATTATACCAACCAATGCCAAACGGCATGAGCCAACTATCTTTTATTATGTTTCCTGTACTGTCCAAAAATCTTTCCGGTCGAAATACCTCGGGATCACCCCAGTGATGTTCATCCATATGAACACTCCAAATACTCGCCAATACTAATGTATCCTGTCAATTTTTTTTGAATTTATTATTTGTAATATATATTTATATTAACAACAATATGGTATCATACTTTTGGTATTATATATTCTTGTAGGCTGGTTTTTCGAATAGTTCTATGAGCAATTGCTAACGGCGCCACGTTACTATGTCTCTGAACCTCCATTAATACAGCTTCAAGATAATTCAACCTGTGTATGATTATAAATATGTAAAAATATTATTGAATAATTATGTAGGTAAGCGTTGTACTTTTTTTTATCTGCAAGCTGAATTTCTCGATCTCCAACTACCGCATTCAGCTCTGCGTGTACTTTATCTTGTATATCTTGATGCTTAAGTAAAAGTAATACAGCGAATGATAACATACTACTTGTGGTTTCCGATCCAGCTAAAAATAAATCCAACAATATAACAAGAAGCTGTTCTTCTGAAAACGATTCAGGAGATTCCTTATTTTTCTCAATTTCCATTAAAAATGCACTAATAAAATCTTCCTGATAATTTTCCCCACATTTGTGTTCTTCTACTGATTCCTATAGGACAATTAATAAAATTTAAATAAAAAAAATATGTTTGACTTATTTAAAATTACTTTTAAAAATGTATAGAATTCGTTTAAAATTTGTTTGATGTGTTCGTATCCAGAAGAGTTTGGTGCTAAAAACCGAATGAATGGCATCTGGTTTAATATTCCTCCTGACATATCTAACATTCTGAAACTGACATGTACTAATTCCATAAGTCTTGCGAGTCTAGAATCATTCAACGCAAATCTCTGACCAGCTAACATAGCCCAAAGACCGTTCAAAATTGATATGTCAAATAAACCATGAACTTTAATTGGTTTACCATTCTAAAAACAAATTTAATAGTTACCTATTATATTCTTTATATTTAATGTGTATAAAAATGTATTGATACACATACCTCACTTTTTATCGTTATATCTACCATGAGATCGTGAACTTCTTCAATTATAATTTTTTCCATTAAATCACCACCAAATCCCATTTTTCGTAAATGTTGCATGCAAAATTTTTTCTGATCATTCCACGTTGGTCCATCCACAAATACTATGCCTTATTTTTTAAATTTATTAAATTAATATCGAATATTAAAATAATATGTTTTTTGGTATACTTGCCTAATCTTTTATAAAAAGCTCGGAATCTGAAAAAAAATCCATCTGGTCGGCCATCAAAGTCGTCTTTGCACAATACTTGCCGTACTGCATCATATCCAGAAACTACCACCGCTTCTATTCGACCAAGTTTAACAGAAAATACTTGACCATAACATTTGGCCAACTGGTGCCAAACCAAGTGATAGAATCCTAATTCATTTCTGAGTTTTCGAATTTCTAGATAGTTACCAATAAATGGAATTCTTGACGGTCCTATAAAAATGTATTCTTATTTTGTTGTATCCGTACACGTATGACATAGCAAATTTTTGTTCACTAGTTTCAGTAGTGTGCTATTATTTTGATATTAGAGTGAATTGAACTATGTCAAACTTTTAGGTATGAACACTATATGTGCTTAAGTGTCGTTGAATTTTCCATATTTTAATTTCCAAACGAGATATGAGTAGGTATGTGAAATATTACATACTAAAAATGCTCGTATCTCGCTTGAAATTAAAACATCGAAAAAATCCGACGCTTAAGCACAAATAATATTCTTACCACAACGTTTGATAATTTACTATTATTAAAACTAACAGCACAGTATTGAAACCAGTGAGCGAAAATTGTAAGACGGAGACAACAATCGCATGAGTAGCGTCCTCTAAATAGTATAATTATTAAATTATTTATCATTTTAGTATGCATTTAACAATTGTCAATTATAAATTAATATAATTTAATAAATAAGTTTTACCAGGCCCTCAAAAAAATATTCAATTCACATAATATTGTATATAAATATTATAAGTATTAATAGTATATTATACTTTATATAGTTTGATGACTTGAGACCGTAATGCTGTGTGTGTTACTCCATTACTAGCATACGTTTAACGGAGTTGCAACTTTATTTATACCAATAATTGTTAGAAATAGTTAACTGGAACATATTTTTATACTAGAAACCACAAAATGTAAATAACAAAGCATGTTGACTTTTGTGAATTTATTACGGAATTGTGAATTGTGATGTGAGAGTTCATTCATAAATATTATATTATATTATACTGTGTAGGTATTGGGTATTGTTTGTATACGCATAGGCAGAGAATTATTTTTAGTTAAATATTGTGTAAATATACTTCTATTATGTAAATTTTAAGTATTGTCATAGCATTAAAATAAACCTGTACCTATAGTGCACGATCGTTGGTCATCATAACCCACAAGTCATAGAGCACCGTATCAATTCATTCCAAACTATTGTTATAATCTATAACACAATATACGTAGGTATTATACTTATTCACAGATTGTATATCACCCTGTTAATATATTTAACTTGTAAACTTGTATAGTTTTGTGTCTTTAAGTTTTATTTAACACAAACAAAATATATAGTATAACATTTTTATTATAATTATTCACTTTATTATATTTAACTGAGGAAAATACATATTATTCTGTACGATCACAATACACATCGGCAGACGGCAGTCACGAAAAACAATGTGAAAAATCAGTGGTATGGACGGGCGACCGTTCACCACTCACAGTGTCACCAACACCGCATACAGTAAAATACTTAGATTCTTATGGCCCAAATTGGTATAAAATCGGTTTATAAAAAATAGTTTTTAACTTTTTATACTGGTACAAAGAATATATTTTGAAATACATTGTCCAACTTATTTACTTAGGTTACGTTCAGTCTTCAGTGGCGTAATTATCGGAAATGTTGGGTGTGCAATTCACAGGGGCTTCGGTTGTGGAGAGCCCCGAGATTGGTCCTAATATTCCTCTGTAATATACACATATTAGATTCTTTGTTTTAAAATAATACCAAACAATTAACTAGGTACCTATATGTCGGACTAGCTGTGTTATAGGAACCTCAATGCCAAACCACCAGTTTCCGATGAACCACAACGACAAATTCGATCCACAACGACAAATTGATATGAGAAAAAAATTGTTTCAACTCGCACGCGTAAATCGATTGATTCCCCTCGCGCATAACAGGTATAATAATTTTTATAGATTTAAATTATTATACAGGGTGTTTCTAAAATGGATGAGGTAACTAGTATAGACGTACTCAGTGTGATGGCCCAATGAAGATTTTTTTGAAAATTTTTTCCTATCTTCAAAATCTGGGTTTATACAAATTATTTTTAAAAAAATCATCTTAAAAGTAAAAATATACGGTCAATTTAGATTTTTTACAAAATTCTCATACGAATCGAGGTGTCACATCATTTTTGCGCTTGTCACGCGTTTTTCACGCTCGAATCGCTGACGAAAAAAAAATGGTGTGGCACATCGATTTATATGAGAACATTACAAGATAAACAGTGGTGATATTAATACATGATTAATTAACGAATTATTTTACATTGCCAACTAATAAAAATGATAAAATAATAACAAAATTAGGGTTAACAAAGTTTTAAATTATCGAATTTCAGACATACAGACATATATTGATTTGTGTGATTTAGATGCACAGTTAATAAAATATCGTAACTTTTATACGTAATGTCTATTATAAAATAACTAATTGACCGTAATTTTTACATAAAGAACATTAGTTGATTTGATTAAAGCTGAGTCAAATACTGGATATTGAACAACACTTTAAATTTATTTTTAAGATTTAAGTTTTTAATTGATTTTGAACAATGGATTACACTGACATTGAATATTCAGAAAGAACATACTTATGCCAAAGAATTACATAAATAATAGATATGAACTTTTGATGAGAATTAATAATGTAGCTGATATCATTCGTCAAACACCAAATTTGTTGGAAAAAACTTGGAATTCATTATATCGTCGGATCGAAAGTGCATTGAAGTTAATGGCAGTCACATACTCATATTGAACAACTGTAGATAAAAATAGGTTTTCAAAATAAAGTGTATTTAATTATGATTATTTTACAATATAACACAACTTATGTAATATGTCAAACGTCAGTAAATTTGATGATTTAAAACTGTGTTAACCCTAATTTTGTTATAATTTTATCTTTTATATTGGTTGACAATGTAAAATAATTCGTTAATTAATCATGTATTTTTACAGTATAATTACAGCAAATAAATATTACCACTGTCTATCTTATAGTGTTCTCATACAAATCGATGTGCCACACCATTTTTTTTTTTAGTCGGTGGTTCGAGCGTGAAAACGCGTGACAATCTCAATAATGATGAGACACCTCGATTCATATGAGAATTTTGTAAAAAATCTAACTAGACCATTTATTTTTACATTTAAGATGATGTTTTAAAAATTATTTGTATAAACCCAGAATTTGAAGATAGAAAAAATATTTCAAAAAAATCTTCATTGGGCCATCAGACTGAGTACGTCTATTATACTAGTTACCTCATCCATTTCAGAAACACCCTATTTGTAAATATAAAAAAATATTTTAACATAATAATATCTTAAAACTAATTCCCATACGGATATACCTATTGTATTGTAACACAATGTATTATATTGATATATTAACACCGGGTTGCACGAACAATCATTAAACATTTATTGAATCAAATATTGACTTAATGATTCCAAATGATAATAAAGTGGCCCATAATTGTCCCGTTTACATATTTTCAACATAACGAATAACAATTAAATTTATTTATTTTTCATCCAACCTGGCATAAATGAACTAAATGTATTAATATTTTAAATAATAGTCTTACCTATTGGATATTTGTACGGAGTAATGATGTCTAAAATACACATAATAATAATAACACAAATAACTGTCGTTACGAAAATCATTTTTACGGTTACTGACAATTAAAATTATAATACTTGTCTCCCGTAGACATAGGTAGTGTTTTCTTCAGCGTAGCTGGAATGAATGGATTGAAGGAGAGAATTCGAATAACCACCAGTTTATATTCATAAAAAAAACTGTATTACCAGCTAGGAAGGGGTATCCCGTTTATTTATTTTTAACTATGATTCTCTCTGTATTCAGGAGATCTTATCCAAAACCATTCACAAATAGAAATATAAATACCTTTTATTAGACACAGTTACCTACATAAAAGATATATTTACATAGGTAACACAACTAACAATCAACAATATTGCTATTATACTGTTATATGAATTATTTTAAAAAAGAAACTATTTTTATTCTCAACCAAAAAAAAATCATTCATCTAAAAACATAAATTATCATACTAAGTGAGTAAAATATATTGTTGAACAATAGTATTATGTATATATTAAATTATAATAGTATTTCGTGAACCTACAGTGTTTAAGTACAGGGGGTCTATTTTGTACTCCATACGAATGTAGTTCGTATACGAAAATTGGTCATTTTTCGTATGAAATTCCAATTTGATATTTTTTATCATCTTTCGTCAACCAAAACTTATCGTAGGAACATAAAAATGGTATTTTGCAGTACTTCATCTTTGAGAACAAAGTTCGTTATTGTTATTTTGTAACTTAATTCGTAGGAAAAAATTGCTCATATATATGATTGATGAAACCTAGTAAAAACTTATTAAACTGGACTAATTGGAGCTATAGGACAACTGTCCGAATTAATGAAAGTCCGGATTAAACAAAATAACCTATGAAATGATATAACCCATATACCTGAAGGTTTCCATTATTCCTTTGGTAAGCCATTGATAATGGTTATTAGTTTTATAATGATATTCATTTTGTGTATTTTTTTATAAAATGTCCAAGCCAATGCGATGAATAACGTTTTTCTTTTTTAATATTTTTGTTTCGTTAAAAGTATAGGGACACGTATATTTGGCTAGTTGAATAATTAAAAAAGAACAGTGATAAGGTTTGAGTAATAAGAAGTTTAGTTAAAGGAAATTATCTTGCTGTTAGACACATGTAACCACGGACCACAATATAATTATTCGGTTAGGTTATAGGTAGTGGGAAAAAAGGTAAATATAAATACTAGTACCTGTTCGAGGTATGAAGGTATGTCTTAAAATGTGTATAAATATTTTGAAAATTTCAACGTATTAATAGTAAATAATAATAAATGTAATGATTAATCGAAAAACTTTTCAAATATATCAATAATATGTTTTGACTTTTGAGTTACAACAATTAATAAAATTACTAAAATCGTTAAATACTTTTAAATATCAAATTTCGTCAAACTTCAAATATCTATAAAAATTATAAGAATATTCTGAAAGTTACAACAATACCCACTATATTTGTTGAATATTTCAAGTATCTATAATATACAGTTTTTTATTATTGCATTACAACAAAATAATAAAATCAATTTTGTCTAAAACTTCACGTTTTTCTATTTTATTTTATGATTTTCATTAAATTCAATAATTCGAGGATAGATGAATTTTTCTAATACTTATAAAAAAAGTCTGAATACCAATGAATAAAAGACAATAAAATAAAATTTTAAAATCAATAGGTGCATTCATCTCTCCGCTCAGAATCTAAAATGAAGAAACCGATTAGATCCACATATATTCATAGACACAACTAGGGTTACAATTCTGGGGGGCACAGCGGGGAGGCTTATAGGGGGCTTCTATCTAAATCGATATATATTTTGGGAGTTGGGGACTAAATTGTTACGAGGGAGGAATATGCCTCTCCTCCAGCCACCGTGTACATTGCATGTTGAATGCAGATTCTTTTATTCTAAGTTGGCTATTAAAAGTAATTTACAAATTACAATTTTAAATTATTTGGTCAAGTTAAAGTAAAAGATACCTAACTACATTTTAAAATTGTGATGATGTCTATCTTCGTGAATGTAAGAGTATGAATTCAAACACATAATAAATAGCTAAATCAATCATATTAGTTTTAAATATAATAATGTGATAAATATAGTGGATTTGTATCGTGGGGTTGGATAAAGGTAAAAACTAAAACTTAAATAGGTAGTGCGTGCTTTGTAGTAGATTACATCACCCTTGCCAAACCTTGATGTTCTGCCTCGGTATGACCACTATCTCTTTCCCTAATACGCTGTTTCCGCACTACCCTCTCTTCCTGTGATTTTTCGAAGTCAACTGGCGCTGATTTTGGCAGCGCCCAATCCCGAGGTCTCTTGCTTTCCTTGCCAAGGACAAAGACGGTGTGTGTGTAGCTTGTCTGTTCGTTACACTTGTTCCGTATCGAAAATAGGATTGATAGTAGTTTTGTGTCCCAAGATTTATGATGGCCGACAACAAGCTGTGCGCGCAAACCTTTTTTTAAATCCTGATTATGACATTCGACTGGTTTGGCTCTCGGATGGTAAATCGGAATTGTCCAACACTCCGCTCTCCAATCTTCTAACGCGTTTAGCATTTTGTTTGATACATTTTAATATGGTTATCGAACATAGAAAATATACGATCGGCCTCAAGGTCAATATTGAATGTCAGCGTTGTGGGGACACCTACCTACCAATTTTTCCTCGTATACGGGTGAGCCGGGTGTCAGGTCGTACTAAAGTCTAAATTAGCTATTTGGAGTGGCCAATACATGTTGATTTCGATTTTTTTGTCTTTGGCCCTATGTAACCACGTCAGTGCCGAGTTGTCAGTCAGGAGTTTAAAACGTTGGGTCTCTAGGTATGGGTGATACTTATCCATCGCCCAGATTATAGCAAGGCACTCGCGTTCAACGGTGGAGTTACATGTTTGCGTTTCGTTAACTTTTTGCTTGCGTAGTATACTATACGTCTTTCCTCCGGTATGTCACCCTTTTGGAATAGTACCGCACCTGCTCCTATTTCGCTCGCATCGTTCTGCAGACAAAATGGTTTACTATCATCAGGTGAGGAGAGTTTTTGGCAATGTGACTAGCGTATTCTTGAATGCCTTGAACGCGTGTTGTTCAGCATCGGTCTACTTCCACTTTAATCTTTCTTCCAGCAAATTTTTTAGGGGGGCTATGGTGTTCACTTAATTGTCAATGAATTAATTGTATCAATACCCCCTAAAGTTTTCGTACGTCCTTAACCTTTTTTGGAACCGGAAAATTGTCGATGCGGACCAATTTTTCCTAATGTTTTTGTATCTCCTCCGAATTTACAATATGCCCCAAAAATTAAATTTCGCGTTGTCCAATTTTACATTTTTTATGTTACACATTAGTCCGAACTCCGAACCTCTTGAGACGTTCAAGAATTAATCTAGGTGGCCCTGATGTTCGCACTCATCCTTCACCCCTCATGACCTCGTTCATGGGCCTCGTGAAAGATATTGGACTATTTTTGAAAACGAAGTGAGGGACTTGGAATTGAAAAAGACCTCTACGTGTCTGAAAGCCGTGTATTTTCTCGAATTTTCGTGCAGCGCCACTTACCAATAACCCGACCTGATGTCAAAAATGCTGAACATATTTGTACCCCGTATTTTCCTTATCATTTGGTTAAGATCTGGTATCGGGTACGCGTCGGATTCCGTTACGTCCTTTAGCCACCTGTAGTCGACACAGAGATGAAAAGATCCATCTTTTTTCTTTGCCAATACTACTAAAGCGGACCAGAGTGAAGTGCTTTATTCTGCGAGCCTCTGGAGTTCCATATCCCACACCATGTCTTCGATAGCAGTAAAGTTTGTTTCTGCAACGGGTACGGGTATGGTTTTTCGTGTTCAATTAATTTAGTACATTCTACTTTTATGCCAAATACTACCAAGTGTTATTTTATACTTCGGTGACATCCACGTAAGCTTTGGTGTAGTAATCAAATTCTAATTGTGACAACTCAAGACTAATGGCGGGTGGTTGAGAGTTAACCTTCCAGCATGTCGACGTTCGAATTTGCCTACCCGTGGCGTAATCCTAAGTTACTTCATTATTGACAAGGAAGTCGTGTCCTAGTAATGCGTTACAATACAAATTGCCAAGGATAGCTTCTTCGAATTTTATAGTGCACCTATCCTAACTTCAAATGAGAAAGCATCAGTGGTTGTTCCCAGTGTGATTGTCTGTCATCTAGAATCTATTTATTGGTCCTGGGGGGTGGGGGGACAACTAGTTGTGAACCGAGACAGAGAATGTTTGGTGGTCGGTGTTAACCGCCATTACCAAACTGTCCTTATCGGTTGTATTTGTACTCTCATCATGCTCTACGTGCGCAGACTGACCTAATGCGGGATGTGCGCAGTGTGTTTACTTACGCCCGTGTCTCTGTTGCCTTTTTCCCTACACCTGTGGCTGCCCCATGAGCCAGTTGATGTTAAACACACGTGTGTACCGTGTCAGCGTGACTTAGCTCGAATCCATCTAGATTCATTTTTAACCATACATATTGTGGAATTTAACAATTCTGATCCACGTATTAAACTCATAATTAACACGGTTCTAGAACACACCGCTGCATTGGATAGCTTAACTTTCCTAACTTGTCAATGGGGTCCCATACTCATTCACATATTCGAAAAACATCTGGATTATGAACTGAGGTCCAGCTGGGAACTGAAAGTCAGCGACAACTATTCCCCAAAAAATAGCGAGGTCGTTAACTTTTTATGCAGTCATATCCATTTAGCAGAAGTAGTTTCTTATGGTCACACACAAGCGGGCTATGCAATTGAAACTAAAGGGGAATCTAAAATATAGGATTCAAAATTTAAGACTTGACCGTCTCCCAAAATATTAACCACAAGCACTCCTAAGACGATTACCAGAAGCTGTGCAATGTGCAAAAGTACTCAGTCCATACGTCAATGTCCGAGCTTTCTTAATTAAGCTCCAATCGAACGGTTCCAATTAACGAAGAAGCTCAATATCTGTATCAATCATTCATCTGCAACGTATCCAGTGGCGTATAAACAAATTATTTTCACTATGGGCTAATTTATCACCAGTCAAGCAACTAACATACCCAAACTATACATTTTTTAGGGAGCTGAGTGGTTATAATTATGATATATTTATTTATTTATTTATTTATTTATTTATTTATTAATAAGACGGGCGGAAGCTCAGTTTAA
>NC_042493.1:57222509-57228337 GCF_005508785.2 Acyrthosiphon pisum
AAAAGTTGATTTAAATAATGCATGTGCATTATTTTTAAGTCGAACAAGCTGCTTTAGCTCTCTAGAGGCCCACACTGGAAAAGCAGAATTAGTAAAATGTACAAGGGGGACAAACTGAAGTATTGAGGAGTGTAAAGCGTCCATGAAAATATTTACGGCAGAGTCGACACAATGGTTAGCGAAAGTTGAGGTCCAGTCAAATGAGGACATGAACTTGATGATATTAGGATAATTGGCTTTACGGAAGTTATGATACGAGTGAGCATTTTTAAAGGGGGGTAAATTGGTACTGCCAGGGCAATGAATAAGTAGTGGAGGGTGATAAGGGTCAGGCGGAATTAAAGGCTCAGAACACGCTATAACAGTAACCTCGTTGGAACTACAAAATATGAGGTCAAGAAGAGAACCATGAGTATTGTATACAATACAAATAAAAATTGCGCAATTTAATTTTATTATTATTATGTAAAATGTATTTTTTAATTATTTTTAAAAATAATTGACAGTTTCGTATGTATATATATATATATTAATTTTATCTTACTATGAATTTAAGAAGTCATCGAAGCAAGTCCTGACAATCTAACATTTCTATTTGATCCCTCAAAAACGATTTTAATCAACCAGCTAAATTAACCATGGTGAAAAACTGTAAACAGTGTAGATTTACATTCAATGCTTTAATTGAACCAGCAATTTCACTATGGGCTCAGGTCTAGAGGGCCTCCTTCCTATATACGCCACTGAACGTATCCCTCAACAAACACTTGCAAATTTTGTCAAAAGCATCAGCATTCGTTGCTTCATTTTAAGACAGATAATGCGATAGCCACAGTCACTGTTTTCCCCGAGATCAAAGCTAGTATCTGACACAGTAACTCGACCTATCCTATTATCAACGTTACTTGTTAACATTCCATACTCGTGAGGCACATACTTTCCTTGTACTCTTGGACATTGGATCTCAAGTCAGCTTCAACACGAAGAAATGTGCTGATCATCTTTCACTTGACGTGGGATACCAAAAATAGAGCGCTCAAACGATCCCATAGCTTCGAACATCGACTATCACAAGACCAAAATCTCAATACCCAATATTCGGACTTTTTGAAGGACAGTCAAGAAAATGAACATATGGAAGTGGTTCCTAAGAGTAATCAGAACACTTCTTATTGTTAATATATACCTCATCATTGTATTCTGCATCCGGAAAGTCAAACTGCTAAGGCCTACGTGATTTCCGATGTTTCAGCTCGAACCACCACTGGTCAGTCTTTGAATACCATCTAGTATATCGGGCGAAAACTACAATAGATAGCTACAACATTTTAATTCGCGACTATTACATACGTTTTTGCGAAATTCAGTTGACATTAAGCAAATGTATCGTTAAATTGAAATCTATCACATCGATCGGGACTAGTTGAAAATTTGGTGGCGTTTCAACCGTGACTTACCCACCGATGAATATCGATTATGTACAGTTATATATTGAACTTCCTGTTCTCCATATCAAGCACTACGTACGTTACAACATTTAGCTAAGATTGAAGGAGACAGATTCCTAGTCACAGCTAATGTGATCTGGAACGATACATTTGTTAATCACATACTCACAGACGCTAGTTAGGAAGATGATACCTTATCTTATCAACAACAGGTAATTGCGTTGTGTGCTCAAAGAAAATTCCAACTTAGAATGTGGACTAGTAATTTACTTAGCATCTTACAGTAGATACCCACCAGTGATTGCTTAATGTCTCACTAGACGATGAAGTGGATGCGAAGCTAAAGATCATGGCATGCAGTGGAACCCTACGCAAGACCACTTTTCGTATAACTGTCTGGCTCCGAGCAGTATAGCAACCAAATAGTCAATCTTATCAGATCTGGCACGCATTTTTGATCGGCTAGGTATTCTGTCAAGCGTCACGTTAATAGTAAACACCTAAAGCAACTCTTGTGGGCGTCCGGAATCGGTTGGGACGATCCCATTTCTGAATACCAACAAGAACTGAATTCTATAAATGAATTAACCATTCCGCGTCGAATCAAATTAGATTGTCACCCAACATATGAGTTGCCTTCTTTTTCGGACAGTTCCAAAAATGAATGTACAGTTTGAGTGGTTCAATGCTATCTTATCTTGGCAAAATCAAAATTAGCTCCACTAAAACGTGTCATGATTTCACGGCTGGAACTTGGTGGGGCGTTACTGACAAAAAGTATATATGTTGTGGTAGCGTATTGCTTAAGGGTTCTCAGAAAGTCTACATCAATTTTTCTCCATCCGAACTTAAATCGTGTACAGAAACAGACATTCTACGATGAATGGGCATTGGACATACATACGCGTGATTCTCTCCATTCTGGCCAGAGTAAATTACGAAATCTCAGTCCTTTTTTTTACGACCATGGAATCATATTCGTGTTGGTGGTCACTTGAAGTACGCTGAAATCCCATACGAACAGAAGCATCCGATTCTTCTTTCACGATTTCATCGATTGATGGAGTTACTCATTGATGATTTCAACAAACAACACAACCATTCATGGGCCACCATACTGCGAACAATAATTTCACAACAATATTGGGTAATCGGTAGTCACCAAATAATCAAATCTCGACTAACCCTTGCAAACCACGACCATTTATGGGAGACACCCCAAAATGTTACTTTCAACAGGTGAAGCCATTCATGATAACAGACTTTGATTATGCAGGTCCAATAATGTTAAATTCTTCCACGGCGCTCCGAAATGTGTCAAGTCAGGCCTATATTTGAAATTACTAATTAGCTCCGGACTTCTCTTCGGAAACATTTCTGATGGCTTTCTGTCACTTCATTTCAATACGAAGGCTGGTTGAATAAATGTCGTAGGCACAGCAAAGCTAGTCCAATCAGTCGATAAATTCACGCAGTCCAAAGAGTTTCAAGACAAATTTCATACCTATCTAATTTCTCGTAATATTAGATGGAATTTGAACCCTCCTTCCACACCTCACTTTGGAGGACTTTGGAAAGCTGGTGTAAAATCATTATTCTATTGAATGCTTAAGCTTCAACGGCTGAATAATGAAAAACTAAATACCCTCTTGAGTCACATTGAAGCAACCCTAAGCTCTCGTCCACTAGGCGCCATGGCCCATAAGTTCAGTTCCATTTAATTTTGAAATCCTCAATCCGGGCCATTTTTTTACAGACATGTCCACTGCCCAGTATACTGCCCATGTGGAACCTAACTTGTGTCAATATTCCTTTGTCTCCAGCGATGGAGAATGATTAAGGACATCCGTGCTCATTTTTGGGAACTTTGGCAGACTGAATACTTGCAAACACTTCAAAATCGCACCAAATGGACAACTCATAACGCACATTTTAAAAATCACCCTTTAGTCCTCCTTCGCGAACCAACAGTCATTGACCCTTGGACGGATTCTTCAACTATACCCAGGCGAGGATGGGATTGCTCGAGTTCCCACTGTCCAAAAAGCGACTGGAATCATAAAGACACCTGTCGTTAAGATCTGTCCACTTCCAATATGTTAAATACTGGATACATTTAAGGTGGGCAGTCTGTTCATGTCGCTGTTGTCGCCATTTCTGAAAACAAATTTTTATCGGCGATAATGCACAGCACACACAATACACAACTCTTTTCTCCCAGCTCTTAATCCTTTTTTCTTACGCATTATACATATGATCCACTCCATACAAAATTAATTCTAATGTCTTTACAGAATCAATGTAAACAACACCATAATTTATATCAATTATTTTGTTTCTCTTTTACGTTTTGTCAGCATAAGCTAAAACAATTCGTATTTTATTATAATTATTCGTGTATTTCGGATACGCTCGCTATTGCAGCAACTCCATTTTTCGTATTTTTTTTTATTATATACACGTTTCAGTTTTTTTCATTGTTGCTATTAGTAAGATGACACAATAATCATTGTATTCTTTTTCAGTTTCATGGATATTTTATCTACGGATCATTTATACCACGTCTACCAATAAATCATATATCGCTTACAATTAGATGAGTTGTAATAATGTAATCCGACTGTTATACGCTCTGTGGTTATTGCACCATACCGATCCGACTACAGGGATGCCCCCCCCCCCCCTGTATAATTAAACAGCACAATCCTATTTCCCATTATATAGCTTGTTTCTCTAACACCTTCGCTCATCGGTGCGTGTCAAATCCTTTCTTTATCTATTGTCACGTCAGTGCGATCCATCTTCACATCATTGGGCTATGTGTTGAATTGCCTATCGATGAAAATTAGGCGCTGCCATACGTTTGTTGTCTCGAAGCGTTAGACGTGCATGCAAATCTGGTTGCTTATCCCTGACGCATTCAATTTTTTCAGTAAACGAGCCTACTACAAGTTCAACCTATCTAATGGTCCTTCGACTGAGTTGAGACTGATTTGAGACATGAACCTTATTTTAAATTATCCGTGTTTGTATGTGGATTTTTTACGATAGTTAAATTTTTAGAAAGTTATGGGTATATATATAGCGTACATTAAAAATGATCATAACTCACTTAAAAACTGAATAATCGTAAAAAAAAACCCACATACATACACAGATAATGTTCTTACCATCAAATATCATAATAGGTCGATTCACTCTAATTTTTAGACCAACGGAGCTAAGCGTATCTGCTGAGCGTAAATTTGCCATGTTACGCACGTGTAAGATGGCGACAACACATTAGGGTGAGGCGTCCTCTTAAACGTGATCCGCCCGTGTAACCAGATTTAGTTCCAATATTTTAGGGCTGGAAAAATAAAATATCTATACCTATTACCTAGTGATCAAAATCTATTTGTTATAGACTCAGGGCCGTCCCGAAGGAGTGTTGAGGGTGTTCCATGCAACCCCAAACCCCCGTGCATTCAAATTAATGTCAGTTGGCACATTGATACATTGAGTATTTGAGTTGGCACTCGGAAAAATTATAATTTTTTTTTGTTAGTAAAGTTTTTAAATAATTTTATGTATAATAAAAAATACGAAACAATGAAAATGTCATCATAATGTATTATAATTTATAATATGAAGGTATTTAAGTTAATTTTCTGATTGCCGATTTTCCAACTAACCAACACAAATAGGTACCTACACACATAGAAAACTATTGTAGATTCAACACCAATTTGAGTTAATCTCATACACATGTGCACGTTATATTCCGACTAAGGTTGGCTTGATGTCAAGACAACATCAGTAGTTTGTTAAGCGTGATTCCCAAATTATCCCGCTATTTTGGTTATCTTGACTACCAAATTAGGTTAAAATAACAACAATTATTGGTTATATTAAATTGCATATGTAGTTAGAATTACTATCATATTAGTTGTCAAATCTACACCAACACATTTTATATTAACTACAAGCTCGTTGCTATATTGGGTGCTCTGTGTTTTATTTTAAGATATAGTCAAACATTTTAAAACAACACCAACCTAATGTTATTGTAAATATTTTATTAATTTATTTTGAAAATAAATTGTAAAAAAATGCAAAATACGAGGTACGGCTTTTGCTTTGGCCGCTCTCCATCACGGATTTGATCTCGCTACCCCCGTATTGATTCAACTACCTATCCAGATGGTGAAACAAACCAAAAACATGGTATTTAAGAAAATGTTTTTATAGTATGATTTTGCATAATATTGAATTTCACATGTATCGCTTTAAATAGGAATGAAATTCTTAATATTATATTTTTAATCATAAAAAAAATGTTTACATAATATCTATTAATTTAAATTGCTATAAACACTATTATGAGACATAATACCTATT
>NC_042493.1:57228437-57231924 GCF_005508785.2 Acyrthosiphon pisum
GATCATTATTCATTATCAGGGTTGAGATTTTATAGCATTTGTATATTTCTTATAAGATGCTTAAAACATAGCAGAGTAAGCTAAAAATGTTTTTCGTGATATAGAGAACTCAAATTAAAAATTTTATTTACCTTTTTTTGCATATTTTCCGATTTTTTGCATTTTTACCTGTTTTGAATCAAAATCGGTCATATTTTATGATTTTTTGGATTTTTTTCAATCGTATTATAACGATAATTTTGTATTAGGTATTTGATTCTAACTTATAATTATTGTTATCTGCTGATTTCTGCTATAGTCAATTCATTTGGATTCTATTCAGAATGACTAAATTATTTCAAATCTTAAGTAATTATCTATAATATTTTGTAAGTGATTAAAAAATTATTAATCAATAAATTTCCTTTTTTTGCATATTTTGTGGTTTTTACTGCATATTTATGGTGCATATTTAGCGATATTTAAGGTAATATTATAGTGCATATTTATGCAATTTTAAGTGCTATAAAATTCAAACCCTGTTCATTATGTTACTATGTTATTACTAAAAATAACTACCTACCTAACTATTGTTGTCATAGGCCATATTTAAATAGTTACATCCTAAATTATTATTATACTTGTTGCCTAGTTGCATTTTAACTAGACAAGTTTAAATTTATTTATCTTGTCATCTTGATACACAATGTAATTTCATATGTCCATACCATTATTTTTATCTAGGTAGGTATTTTAATAGGTAATGGTATATAAATACAATTTTTTTTTATGTAAAAGTACTGTACAGTATAGGTACCTACCACCTAGCAGGGGCGTACCCAAGGGGGGGGTTTTCGGGTCCGGACCCCCTCCATTGAGATATCTACATTTACACAATTGTTTAATAGTAAATCGTATAATAAGAGTAGGTTTACAGTGTATTTTAATATTTCCCATTATCTTCAGTATACAAAGGTTATAGATTATATTATTATATTATAATTTATAATGTATAAACCGTGTTTAATTTATACCAACGACTAGGTACGACTGATTGTCTTATTGTGTGCTGAAATCAATCGCTGTAACATAATTAGTAAATCTCCAGAAGAATACTTCAAAATATCAATATTTATACCATTTTTGGATTACTTTTTAGATCAAATAAATAGTCGTTTTATTGAACACAAATTGGTTTTAAAAGGTTTTAAAATGTTATTTAAAAATGAATTGGACAATAATAATAATGACATTTTACAATTGATAGATTTTTATAAAGATTCGGATAATTTAAGTGAACCTGATATTGTAATAGCAGAAATTAAGATGTGGAAAAATGTCTTAAAAAGAAATGAAGAAGATCAAAAGCCAAAAACTGTAATACAATTTCTACAATTTTGTGATGAAGACTTGTTCCCAAATATATACAAGTTAATAAAAATATTATGTATATTACCAGTCACGACATGTACTTCTGAGAGAAGTTTCTCTTCATTAGAAATCTTAAAACATATCTCAGAAATACTGTATTGGAAGACAGACTAAATGGACTTGCAATGCTTAATATCATCGAAATGAAATCTTAACACCAGATGATATAATTGAGGAACTTGTAAAAAAAACAGGAGATTAAAATTTTAAGTTTAATTATTTTAATAATTATAAGTTAAATAATGTAATTTTTATAACATTATATTACCAAATAAAAATTGATTTAAAATTATAGTACCTACCTATTGTTATAAACTTTTCTGTATATGTGCTGTGAGTGTGTGTATAACTATTGACTATTACTATTGTAACTACTAACTATATTATAGTTATTAACAGTAATATGTTGGTAATGAATTAAACTTTAACTATAATTAGAGAACAAATAAAATAAAAATTTTGGACCCCCCCCATAAAAAAATCCTGGGTACGCCTCTGCCACCTAGGTACCTATATATATGATGATATTATAGAATAGGTAGGTGTATAGTTTGAATAAAATCCTTATAACATTATACCTAATATAGGTATAACATCAGCTCCTGATTAAAACAACACTATTAAAGTTGACAGGGTTTTTTTTAGTGTGCAGTGAGACACATTTTGTGCAGTGAGAAAAGTAATTGTGCAGTGAACCTTGTTACTTTGTGCAGTGCAAAAAAAAGAATTTCAGGATGATATTTTTTATTGTATATCATAAAATAATAATTGAGTAAACTTAAAAATAAAAAAAAAATGTTTCTATTAAAATTTAAAATTGTTTATATTATTCATTATTATACTATTATTTTTTTTTATTTTTTTTTTTTTTGAACAAAAATAAAATATCTACCACCTTTAGGCACATGCTTGTGATGGTGGTAGAGAGTTGAATAAAATAATATGAACAATTTAATTATAAATAATCAATCTTTGGAATTAGAATACTTATAACTAATAATATTAAATCACAACAGTTAAATATTATTATTTATTATTTATTCAAGTATTAAAAATAACCAAATCTGAATTTTTTTTTTCATTTCTATAGTTATATGATTCCCTTCAGTATAGAATATGGTACTTATTATATTTGCTGGCATTGAGTTGTAGTTTTTTGGAACTAGATATTTTTGGATTTTTGACGAAACGCTTTTTTAGAATACTCCATTCTGACATCAAATGCTTTTTTTTTATAATAACCCTTTTCATATCCAGAAAGGATTCAAAGTCTCAAATGGTAACACATCTAATAACTTAAAGTTTTCTTTAGTTGAACCAATTAAAGTAGTTTTACTTAAACATATCCTAACAATTTTCTTTGAAAAAGTTGTAGTGGTCTAAACGCATTTTGATTCAGTCAAAATTATCATTTTGACTATTATTTGATAAAAAAAATATTTTTCAAAAATTAAAAAGAAATTAGGTATCTAGCCAATTGAATTTTTTAATTTTTATAAACAAATTATTATTAAAAATTACCTATTTCAACTTTCAAGTAAATATTACTTACTTACTTACTTACTTAGTAAGTATTATTACTTATATTTACAAATAAAATTTAAAAAATATTATTTACAAATGAAAAATAAAAATAGTTCATTAATATAAAATTATTTATTTATTCACGAGAGAGTCGGGATTTATAAGTTTTTTACATATCGTTTCTGACTTTCTGAGTACCTATATGGAGTCTTATGAAAGTAAAAAATGTAGATAGTACAGTATACAGTAGACAGTAGGTTAGTAGGTACTAGATAGTACAACTGTGCCAGTTCACAGGAGCGGCTACAGAGACATGATTAGGGGTGACCAAGTCATAATTTTTAGAAAATGTCGATGATTCTTTTTTTGTAATTTTGTTTTTAACAGTATAAAATTGTTTTGAAATACAGCTTTTGGGGGGGGGGGGGCTAGAGCTCCCCTGGAGCCACCCCTGACAATTTAACAGATAACAGTCCGTAGGGTTTGGTATGTGTGGACAAATTTCCTACTATAACCCAAGAGTGGGAATAAGTTTGTGCAGTCAGAAAAAATC
>NC_042493.1:57231974-57234410 GCF_005508785.2 Acyrthosiphon pisum
GAAAATAATTTAATATGTATAAAAAGTAGCATCATATTGTGAAATATGAACAACATTGCTGTTATTCCCAAAGTGTGAATCACTTCATAAATATTACAAAAACAAGGGCAATAGATCACTTGTATATAATATAAGGCCGACTATTAGCATAGTACCTACTGTAGTCAAAAATTATTTGTTGCTTTAGTGGACAATGGTCCATCACAAAACTGTGAGAGTGCGTTTGAAATTTAGGAACAATTTCTCAGTATTTACGAACAAAAGTTAGAAGCAAGTTTACATTTTTTTCAATAAAAGTGTTTTTGTTATTCAATTGAATCGACAGATGATATTATGTCGACTCATATTTCCAAAACAGATAATTTGGCAATGAAACTGAAGGTAGAAGGGGAACCAGTTATATGGTTTTGACGTAAATATTAATGATTTTATGTGATATGTATAATAATTTTTAGAGTGCTTGGGACTCTATCCCAGCAGGTGATAAAACAATTAATAATTTAACGAGTAGATTATTAATTAAAAAACTTATAGTACCTTCAACAAAAAAGTACCTATGACAGTGATTGAAAATTAAAAGCTTATATTCTATAAACGTAAACGTACGGCAAATAATCCAAAGAAAAATTGGAAATTTGAAAATAAAAATAAAGCTAACGGAAAACCAGATAATTATTATTTTTGTAATTTACCAGGGCATTGGAAAAATCAATGCGGGAAATACTTGAAAAATCAAAAAGTAAGAAGACACACGGGGGAACAATATTAGCAAAAGTGATAGTGGCAATTGGCAATGCATTTGTAACTGAAACAGTGTTAATACAAACGATATTGAGTAAAGTTGGTTACTTGACTTAGGAGCATCCGATCATATGTGCGGTAAAATAAATTGGTTTTATAATTATTACGTACCTATTGTTTGACAAAACAATTCAAGTATGAATATGAATATGACGATTCAATTTTGTTAGTAGAACTGTAGAAAGAAAGGGTAATATGAAAATACTATCATTTGCAAACAATAAATGGAATAATTATTATTTATTAGACATTTAGACTTACTATTTGTGCCGGAATTTAAGTATAATTTATGTGCGTGTTGTACAGCGTTAGATAAAAGATTAACGCCATCAGATAAAAATAAATGCGCGTTTTCAAGAAACGGAACTGTTTCTGTACAGGTGAAAGACATGGAAAACTATTTAAATTATAGTTCAAAGTGTGGCGCGGTTCGTACACTCAGCTGCGGAAACACTCAGTGTACCTATCGACTGGTACTGCTAGCCCCCGGATGGGTGACCACCAGGGGATTTTTGCAAGCCACAAATACAAAATGTGTTCCGACCACAACCGTTCCTCCCCCCCCCCCCCCTACAAACAAAAACATCTAATGACTAGTGATGTAAATTTTAAAAATTTTATAATTTATTATATTAATTTCTTATCAAATAAATCTTTTAATATTATATATAGTTGTAGTATATATTAACCTTCATAATTTTATTTTAAAATATGTACTTTTATTACTATTTACCTATTTTAATATAATGTTGTTATTATTCTAATGAATATAATATAGTAAATTCAAAATACAAATCATTTAATATATATAATAATAATATATACCTATATCAATATATAATATTTAACTCGGTAATAAATGTTCATTTTTATCTTTTATTAAAAATGTTGTATTTTTACTTCAGTATAAATTATGAGTATATAATCGTTTTGTTACAATTATTGATTTTTCAATTTTTAACGGAGATAATTTATTGTTTGATTCACTTTCTCAATTTTACCCAAATTATATTTTTTTTTATTATAAGTTTTTTGTTTGATTCTGACGTTATACTTGTTACAATGTAAATAAAAATGAAACAGTAATTTTATAACGTTTTTTAAAACTTTATTTAAAATTAAAAAATAATTGATTTAGGAAAAGTACAAAAAAAATAAATTTTCAAAATTTTCAAGCTTACATCTCTACTATAATGACCCTAGTTGCCGGGCTTAACTCAATAAAAAAACAAAAAGTTCAAAGTCATAACATTGAATACCTATAGAAGAACCACAAGTGAATATTGTTATCAAGGACACATTAAGATTATGGCATGAAAGGCTAAGCCATAAAAACATAATGTATGTTAATAATATACCTATTTTTATACATTAGAAAAACTTAATATAAGATTAACAAATAACAAAAATCACTTTTTTTGTGATTCATGCATAATCGGTAAACATCATTATGTGGACCAATGGAAAGGGAATCTATTGGTTGGTCAAAATAGTTTTTATTATTTAAAGACGATTATTCACATTATAGAATAGTACATTTTATATAACATAAAAGCGAAGTAAAGAATTTAAACGAAACGGCGTAATACATAAAATAAAAAATATTACAGATTTCGTAGCACGATGTAATGTAAA
>NC_042493.1:57234510-57238854 GCF_005508785.2 Acyrthosiphon pisum
ACATTAATTTCTCAACTAAATACAGAAGTTTAATGCCTGGTTGCATAAAAAAATTATTAAGTTAATGAATCAATAAAATATAATGGACCAATCATTATGGGCCACTAAATCATGTTTAAGGGACAACTAGCACACTTTTGATATAATAAATGTTTAATGATTGTTCATGCAGGCCTACATTAGTGCGTATTATTTAAATAAAAGTAAAACTATACCTGAATGTTTTAGGGTCTTGTTAAAAATACACAAATGTGCTTTTATAAAATAGGTAGGTACAATATTCAGAATGCCAGAATGACTAATGAAAAAACATAAAACGTTCCTTCCGCTCCCTCGTCATATACCGTTGAACCAAATTGTTAAGTATGGCTCACAACCATAGATCATACAAAAAAAAAATATAATACACTCATCGATGTCACTCATATCTCCTTATAGGCACATGGACGAGGGAGGCCGTTAAAAATTTCTCTCCCGGGCCCAAATTTTGATATTACGTCACTGACATTAGTACATTAGGTACTCCTATAAGTTAGGTCACCAAGTCGATATTTCATATATATTTCATAAATATCAGATCACTAACACAGTTCGCTACAGTGCATGTTATTCCTACGTTTAGGGAGCTGCGTACTTACTTATACCCCAATAGGTACCTAATAACCACGGACACGTAAATCGTAGATACCTACCTACTTATATGTTATTCTATAGAGGACGGTTCATTCCCCTGGCTGTCTACTATATTATATAGAAGTTTAATGCCGGGTTGCATAAAAAATATATTGAGTTAATGGATCAATAAAATTTATCGGACCAATCATTATGGGTCACTAAATCATGTTTAAGAGACAACTAGTACACTATTGATTCAATAAATATGTTTAGTGATTGTTCATGCAGCCCGGCATTAGTATGACGTATTATGTAAATAAAAGTTAAAACTATACCTGAATATTTTAGCGTCTTGTTAAAAATACACAAATGCACTTTTGTAAAATACACTGGGTAGGCAGAATGCTAAAATGCAAATGAAAAATGTTCCTTCCGCTCCTTCGTCATGTACCGTTGAACCAAATTGTAAAGTATGGCTGTCAACCATAGATCATACAAAAATATTAATATAATAAACTCATCGATGTCACTTTCGACATCGTGATAAATACCTATACGGCTATACATAATATTATATTATAACGGAAAACAAAACAATAAAATACAATGTAAAATGTGTTAAAATAATATAATATTTCTCTTATTGTATAATTAATTTAACATGTTATCTTGTATATACCTATGTACCTATCTTTAATATTAATATTTTTTTTTATCTAATTTATACACTAGGTATATATTATTATGTAAATTGGACTAACGTCCGTTAAATAAATAAATAAGTAACTCAAATATGAAATACGTACCTACCTAGTGAATGTTTTTTTTACAAATTCAAATAAAATTGTGATTTTTTTACTACATTTATATAATATAAAAATAATAAAATAAACGGTGTAAAACTATGGGTACCTACCTATTATCTATTTGATATTTAAATAATTATCATAATATAATTAAAGTTCTTGTGTGTACAAAATACTAATGAAATATTGAAATAAAACATATTTTATATCATTAAATAATATTAACATATAATATGTAAATGTAAGCCTTTTACATTTTGTTATTATTAAAATAAATAATTTACAAATATTCAGTGGATAGTCGACGAAATCAATACATAAAAAGGTTCGGAGGAGTCAATACACGGCGCAATCGATAGATATCTTACATGTAAAAAGGTATTACAGTGACCTATTCGGTCCCTTCGGCAAATGTTTGACTAAAAATATTATTATAACATTATAATATTATTATAATGTTAAATAATATAATATTATCATTTCAAGCTTTAGCAAAGTACCTACCAACCTACCTGGCACTTGCTCACCTATGTTTATGATAAAAATGGTTTATAATATAAATATGAAACTATAATTAAGATTTCAAATGTATTAATATTTTAGATTCTTAATACAAGTTTCCTGATATATTGTTACAATAACAGTTAAAAAATATTAAAAATACATAGGCACATTTTTTTTTAATAAGCATTTAAAGTTTGAATTTTGACAAAATGTATCAAATTTAAAATATGATATTTATTTTTTACCATTCATTTATAAAATGTTCATCTTTTATATCTAAGAATTGAACATTTAAAACAAGGTTCCACGTAAATAGATTATAAATAAATTATTACTTTATTCACAATAATATCATAAAATATTAGTAATACCTATACTAATATCATAGGCTGACTGACCGCCTTCGTTAAGTATCGTTTTTCTTATACAATGATATTATATCATTAAATTCAAATTTAACACCATCCATCACAGTGACCCACTAGTGCACAAGTCAGGAGAGGGGCTGAAGGGGCTTACAGCCCCCCCCCCCCGAAATGTTGAGAAAATTTAAAAATTATTTTAATGGTCTATGATAGTTACTCAAAAAGTTTTAAATTGTATTTCAAATATTTAAAAATGTATTATAAGTATTGTCACTTTTCCGCTATTTATCTGTGATAGTACGTATTTAATGTGTAAAAGTGTAAAAATTGATCAGCCTCCCCCTCCTCCGAATAAAAATCCAGACTTCGCCTCTGCACTTGTGTAATAAGCCAAACCGTACATGTCACGTACCGTGGATTGAGGATTGAACTCATGTGTAAATAAGTTTAGACTCGGTCCAAAATGATATCCTGGCATTCCGTCTAACACGTCTGAATACACATGCACGCAGGCCATCATTTCGGGTGCTACTTTATAGTCCTGACCACTCTCCTCCTGACCACCTGTCTACTAACGAGAGTATCTATGTTTCCACGAATGCTGACTCCATCCACAAACTTCCCGAAAATGTTAAAATCCCACGCCTAGTCCGAAAAACCTCGCAAATTACTCAAAATCGATTTTGATTTTTAGTGTCATTCAAGAACGAATAACTGTAGATACATGCAGTTTTCACTAGTTGTTTTATACACGATAAAATTTTCAAAATATTTTTATTTGTTTTTATCTGTTTACGGACGTTTTCAGTTTCCAATTTTTTTGTTTATAAATATTAAAATATCAATAAAATTTTATTTGTTGGACTAAACCGTCAAAATTTAATAGAAAGCGCCTATTGCTTAAATAGGAAATATTTATAAAAAATAAAAAATATTGAAAAATAAAAAATAGGCACAATTTTTTTATAATTCATTTATCAAATGTCAAATATAAAAAGGTGGGTAAGTGGATGTCGCTCTGCTGTACAGTAGGTTAGAAGTGGGTCACTGTATAATGGACAGTATTAAATTTGAATTCAATGATATAATATCACTGTATAAGAAAAACGATTCTGAGCGGAGACGGTATATCAGTCTATGTATTAGACATATAATATATACTTATCTATGGTATTAAAAAAAAATTGACCTATAATAGGTACCTATAATAAATTCCAAATTAATCATATCATAATATCTATTAGGTACTTATAAGTTATAACGCGTTATACATCAACAACAAACCGTGATAAAATCATAGTTATATAATAGTATACTTTAGAAGTTTCAAGTACCCACGAATAATATTATACAATCACAACAAAATAACTAAAATAGTTATCCTAGGTTTTTAATATGTAATTTCGTCCAAATTTGTACTTAAAATGACTATAAAAATAAACTGTGTAAATGTATTTTTAAAATTTTTTGGTAACAGAATTAATTACTTATGTGGAATCTTGTTTTAAATTTTTAATTCTTAGATACAAAAATTGAACATTTTATAAATTTTTAACTACAAAATAATTTTTAAAATTAAAATTTGATAAATTATGTCAAAATTTGATATTTAAATGCTTATAAAAAAAAATTGTGCCTATGTTTTTTTAATATTTTTCAACTGATATTGTAACAATATATCAGGAGCTTTGTATTAAATTTATACACTTTTTGGCCCAACAGATAAAACTTTATTGATATTTATAGAATAAAAAACTAAAAAAATTGAAAACTGACCATGTCTGTACACAGCTCAAAAAGAATCAAATTATTTTCAAAATTTTATGGTGTATAGGAAATGCTAATATAAACATTCAGTAAAATTTTCATGTATCTGCAGTTATTCGTTTTTGAATTACAACAAAAATAAGGAAATCGCTACATGAGAAATCGAGTGAATATCCATTGTTGTAAAAATTTGAATTTCAAACGATCATAAAAATTTAATTTGACTTTCTTATAGATATTTTTTGTTTGATAAAGGTAGATAATCTTATAAGGAATCCTTGTATTAC
>NC_042493.1:57238904-57250960 GCF_005508785.2 Acyrthosiphon pisum
TATACTAGGAGCCTTCTATAATTTTCAGCTTTTTTATCCAACAAATAAAATTTATTGATATTTTAGAAAAAAAACTAAAAAAAAATGGAAAATGAAAATGTCCGTAAAGAGCTCAAAATAAGTCAAAATATTTTGAAAATTTTATCGTGTATAGAAAATGGAAATGTAAACATTCAGTCAAAATTTCATATATCTACGGTTATTTTTTTTAAAGTTACACCAAAAACTAACATCGATTTTCTCGAAAACAGATTTTGCGTAAAAATTCCCGTTTTTCCTTAATTTTTCTTTTGTTTTTCCCGGCGCTTTTGAAAACTACTGGGAAATTTAAATTTTGACCTCCCCAATGCACCAACGATATTCACTTTCTGATCAAACAAGATACTGAAGTTGAAAATCGTAGCATTATTTCGACTACTTATCGTGTACACAGACACAAAAAAAATAAAAAAATAAAAAAACACACATCATTGTAAAATCAATACATTCATCGTTCCACTCAGAATCTAAAATAATTTTGTAGTTAAAAAGTTATAAAATGTTCAACTTTTATAGCTAAGGATTGAAAACTTACAACAATGTTATAAGCAGGTTATTCTGTAACCGAAAAATCTCAAAATATAAAAAACAGTTTTTTTTATAATTATTTTATGTGACAAATTTGGAGGAAATTACATATTAAATAACCAAGAATAACGATTTTAGTTATTTTGTAGTAATTTTATAATATTAATTCAACCTACCAGCTACCGTACAAATAATAAATAATAACTAGAGCTAGGATTTTAATGACCTAAAAAATACACAAAAATGCACTAAAAAAAATGCAAAAATGACCTAAAAACTCTAAAAAATAAACTTAAAAAATGACCAAAAAATGTACTCAGATGAGTATTAATTAATAATTATGATTTATGAATAAAATAGGTATAAATTTGACTTGTGAATTTAACCGCTTCCTGGTATAATTATTCTAAAAAATCAATAAAATCTTATATAAAAATAATTTAATGAAAAATATATCATATTTTTTTTACCTGTACACATATTATTGCATTGCACAATTAGATGATTCCTAAGGTTTTCAAACAGGAAGTTGCGACGGCGGTCAGATAAAATGTTTTTATATAAAAAAAACCTCGTTCAACGTCCACAGAAGTAACTGCAGGGGCATATTTGAAATGAACCATATCATTGAAAGTTAGGTCTTCCGGAATACCATCTCTACTTGTTGTATTTTCACCGTCCAGAATAGCAGATATATTTTTAAGCTCTAAATTAAATGACGATTGATCACAATTATTTGTTAAATTAGATAATAGTACTTGATTATTTTGTTTCACTTCATTCAGTTTTCGTTGAATTCCACGAGCATGTTTATCTCGACTGATGTGTTGTTGAATTGTAAATTTCTTTTCGGAGGCAACTGCAACATTACAAACTTTACAAAAAAGCACCATACCGTCCGTAGAAAAATTATCGGCACCAAACTCACTCACAAAACTACGTAAACGGCTTCCTACTGTTGACTTTAATTTGGGCATTTTAAGATTTTTAAAGTTTTAATATTAGTCGTAATATTATTTGTACAGTATTGTGTACAGATCGGTGTAGATTCATATATAGGTTCGTGTCGTATTCACTACTAAAGCTACTATTGTATACCTACCTATATAGTTTTGGGTTCGTTCGATATGTAATCTTCTCTTACTTACTCTTATATTACTTTTTCAATATCAATGGACTGAATATAATAATATAATATAATATATCTAGGTACACTGACAAACCGTCACCGCTCAGAATCGTTTTTCGTATACAATGATGTTATATCATTAAATTCAAATTTAATACCATCCATTATATTATAGTGACCTACGTGTAACCTACTGTACAGCAGAGCAACACTTACCCACTTTTTTGTTAAGAATTTTTTTCTATTTTATGGAGATAGACAACACTTTTAATAATGAAAAAGTCACCGGAAAATCAACTAAGTATAGGTTATATGGTAATTGGTAAGATACAATAAACTGCCAAGTTCAATTATAAAATGAATAATTAACGAAAAGAAACCACACAGGCCATATAAATATGTTGCAATGTTTCTAAGTACCTATTTAAGCGACGAAGTTCTGACTAAATCATTACTGCGTTATCGTGTTACATAAATCTTAAATAAACATTATACCAATTAATTTTTTTTCTATTGAACTCATATCTAAGTTAGTTATGATAAAACATGTTTATACGTAGATATACTGAAACATTATAATATGATATGAACAGTACTCATAAATCACTTACTATTTAAACAATATTATGACTGTATCTAATTAAATTAAATTGAATTAAATACGTGATTTACGATTGATTAATTTGGGTTATATCGAAATAATATGTTAAGGAAAAAATAATATTATATTATTATGTGACGTGAATGACGTGTTAGTCGTTAATATACCTAATAATATGCATTTTACATTTTTATGAGAAACATTTAAAAACGGTAACTATCTGTGCAGTTTGTGTTTGGTTTCTACTTCAATAGTTAAAACGTGTTTGGGTAATTTTTTAAATACCTATCGAAGCATTACAAGATGATGATCAATATGCGTTATCCTGCAGGTAATAACCGTACCTAGGTACCTAATTAATTTATCATTCAAACACATTATGGTTTACGCTATTATTCTAACCAAAAAGCAAACTATTTATTACCAATTGACAATTACATACAATACTACCTATACAAGGTGTGATCACTGATCAAAAGTTACCGGGATATTTTAAATAAAAATTAGATTAACACAACATTATTCTAACTTCTAAGTATCTCTTATAGAAGCAATAGACCGCTTCCATCTTCTTATCCACTTTTGAAAACAATAACACACTCATTGGCGGAAATCAGGGGGGGCTTGAATGGCTTAGCCCACCCAAAAGTATGATAAGCCACCTCCTTTTTAAATTTTGTATAATCGAAACCCCCTTGCTCACATAGATGTTAATAATGTTAGCTACCCCTGAAATTTTAATGAATTTCCGCCTATGATATACCTACACTCCTGATTAGCATTGAGATGGACGCCATTAAAATCAATTTCCGTATTTTGTTTTGACGTCTTTTGACCATTGGTTTTAACTTGGGAGACAAAAACTATGATACCTGTTATAATAAATTATTAAATGGTTACACACAAAACACATACCTACCGTAATGTAATATTATTATTATTTATCATAAGAACTAAAATTATTAATTCGACATTATAGTCACATTAAATAAAGCCATGTACAAGGTACCTCATTAGTCAATAGTCATTGAGTTCATGGTAGGTACCACAAATTAAGATATACAAGATATGGATCGACAAGGTCTTCTCAATATTTTTCTGAGTTCGCCCACTATTCCCATTGTTATGCATGACAACTAGCGTTTTTTGTAGGATTGTTCTGTGTTAACCGGCAGACTAATGAACTATTGTTCCCTATTAAGTTCCTTACACTCCCGGTTAACACAGAACAATCCTATAAACCGCTAGTTGTCATGCCAAACAGTGAGAAGGTTCGGGTTTCACTTAGGTATCACACGTTCGTTCGGTATACTAGGTATATACCTATCTTAATTCGTCGCCGAGTACATATGAAAAATAAATATATATGTATGCAGGGGTGTTTTTGTTTTACAAGGAGGGGGTGAAACAATTTTAGTCTTCAATACTGCTTTGCCATACACAAACTTAACATTTATATTATGTGGGTACATATATATATATATAAAAATACAAAATGTTTAGATAGGTAAATAATTAGCTCAGATCTTTCTGAATTCTATAACATTACCTACCTATACATGCTACGAAATTTGCTTTTACTTTATAATAGTAGGTACCTACGTATACAAATAATTATAGGTTCTCAATTAGGTATTAATTAATTTAAGTAAAATTTATTTCCTTTTAGTCTAAGCTTAATTAAGTATAAGAAGTTAATTTTTATATTTTAAAAATTATTAAAGCTTAATGACTCAAATCACCTAATAATGTAATATTGCCTATTATTAGATACCTAGGTATATGAAAAGCCTAAAATGCCAATATGATTATTAGGTACCCATCACCACATTGCAAGATTTGTCTACATACTTACCTATATCTTATACCAAGTAGAATTTATAGTACCTACCCATATAGAATATTGTAAATTAAATTTAAAAAAATTGTATTGTTCTAGTTGTTGTCTTTGAGGTTTAGCTTAGTACCGAGTGATATTTATAAACAGAAATATTACATTGATTAGGTAACTATATTGAAGGTCGAAAAAAACACATTAAAATAAAACCATATTTACTTAAAATCGACAATATGTACCTATATATTATTCTAATAAATATTATAATATGTTCAATAGGTACCTATATACTAGTTACGCAAATCTATGTGAGTAGGTAGGTTTTCATATTTCAGTAGGTATTGGTAGCTGTTTTCTATGGCCCTCGGGCCTCGGTAGTAATTGATTCTAATCGTTAGGTAAACCACAGATAATATAATACATTATATAATATCATGTCTATTTATTGTTTACATAGATAACCTCTGGTAACAGGAGGTTAGACTTAAGTAGGTATTTAATTATTTAAGGCAAATACTGAAATACAAATTTTATCAGTTGTCAGTATTATAGATATTATTGAATATGTTTAAAATATGTAGGTATAAGGTCATTAGCATTATTATATAGCTATATATTATTAGGTATTTTGATCATATGATTATAATGAATGAACAATGTAAATCATAGTAAAATATTATAACCATACACGTGATAAATAAAATATCGAAAAAAAAATTGAATAGGTAACTATACAAAACTGTATTTTTTGGTATTTTTATTACATTTCTTCATCTCTTAATGTTTATATTGAGATTTGAAAAAAAATTTTTAAAGATTTTTAATTAAGACATTAAATTCGTATCCTTATAGCTATAATGTTATATCATAAACTATTGTTTTTTTTAACTATTTCTTTAAGTCAATATCTACATAAACGACTAACTACCTACATAGGACGATTGAAACAGCATGGATAGGATTGTCGTCATATAAACAGCTTAATATTAGTCAAAATATTTTGAAAATAACTACTAATAGAATTCTATAATATGTTTATAAAGTTGAATTACCTATCACAAATTATTTCTCAAAATTATCGATAACTCAAATCTTAAAGGAAATAAAAATAAAATCAACCCCAAACAGAATTTAAAAACACTTTAAGGGGTAAAAAACCAATTTGAGTTATAGAGATTCGACATTATTTATATTTGTATAAAGTAAGAGTTGTTACTAAAATGTATAGTACAAAATTATAGAAAAGTAGAAATGTAAAAAAAATTTTATTTTCTATTAAAATACATGTCTAAGGTGGTAAAATGTTGAACTTATATTTATATATAAAACTAAGATCCAAAATCATAATTATTACCTTAATAATACTTGACAACAATTTAGGACAATAAAAACAATTCAACATATTATATTCAAATCCCGCAACATTTGAATCAAAAAATTGATTTCTCATATTTATACCCTATACAGTTATTTATTAAATTGTGTTTTTATTGATAATCTCAAGGGAATGTGATAGTAGCATAGAACTCGAATAAACTCTGTTCAAACTAAGAACAGACCTCGTTGACTGGCTTGTGCACAGGGGGTTGGGAATACTACACGGCAGGTATATAGATTGGTGATTTGGTGCCTAGTGAAGGTGACAAACAGGTGTTACATGACTGTTCGAAAACTAATCGACGAGATCTGTTTATACTTTAAACAGAGTACATTAAGTTATAGGAAATTGGAAAAACTATGATAACAATATTATGTTTGTGGTAATTATTGAATAAGTTTTAATAGGGGGTTTGGTTATAGCAAATGTGAATGAAGAAGACTGGAGAGTATCCAAAAGCTCCCCCATAACCAAATTTAAACACTGTTATATTGTGTAAACAAGTTATTGGAAATTAAAAGTCTAAAATATGCTAAAATTTTTATAAAAATAGTTTTATACGTTTCTAGTATTAAAAATAGTTACACCATTTAATAATCAATAGTAGGTATTGAGTTTGCATATAATTGTGTGTTCTTTGATATAAAAATCACAGTAGGTATATAAAATCTATTAAAATATTTAAAAATATTTACTAATTATACTTATTCTTATAATTCATTTAACTATATAAAATAAATATAAAAATAAATTGTATTAATTTGAAGTCTTATCATAACTTGGCTTATAAGTAACAGATATTTTTATTTTTATTATAGCTAAAGGCCGAGTAAAGGGAAAGAAAATGTATTAAAAAAAAGAATTTGGCTTCGACAAGTAATAAAAATAAGATATAATAATCAATATTTGCCGTATTCAGTATTCTATGTTAGTATTACTTAAGAGGACACCACATTCATAATATTTTTCTTTGTTTCACAAGTGTGTAATATTGTTTATGTTCAGCAGTTCACATTAGTTTGACAAAAATATGAGCTATTGTAAATAATTTTACCATGCTACATATTTAAAAGATGGAAACGGCAAATGCAGATATAGCACCCTCTTAAACAACAATTACTATTTGTGTAAACAAATTATTTTAAATGTTTTTAAAATAACCTAAAATCATGATAAAAATAAATCAACAACATTCTAATAAATTAACAATGAAAAAAAGTTATGAATTAACTATGAATCATGATTTAAGATAGTATAATCAGCCATTGACCTATGAGATCATCATACACAGACAGTCAAATTAAATCATCAGAACAGCGCTGGTTTCTCGAGTACTAGTGCTTATGATATGGTGCAAGCGTACGATTTAAACAATTTAAGTACAAAAAAAAAAAAAATCTATAGTAAAATATGGTCTCAGTAAATATTTTTAGTGTTTTAACGACAAGTACATTTTGTTCTTTATCATTTTTTTCTCAGGATTGATTCTCTTTAATAATAACGCTATAATCCTAACCAATTGTTCAGAACTTAAATTGGAACGATTTTTAAACTTGGTCACAAGTTGAGTTGTGGTAATTGGTTTTCGTGACAAATATCTACGGACAGCCTCTTCAGTTATGCCATGCGTATCAGACATTGTAACTGGTGAAAATTCAACTCTAGCTTTTTTCTGGGCAGGTTCCATGCTAAAATATGAAATTAAGTTTTTGTTAATAGTAAAGTTTCATCTCATACAATAGATTAATATTACCTTTGAATAGATGTATCGCCTGGGAAACCAATTAGATCACTGTTTTTCATTCCATCTACTAAACTAAATGGTCTCTTTCTAATTGGCTCACAGTCTATATCTGAACTATCTACAGAACTATCACTATCTGAATCTTGAAAAATAAAATAAAAATACATGAAAATAAACAGTATGATACTTTTTCTAATAAATAACATATCAAATTTGAAAATACTTAATCTCAAATAAATTATTATTAACTACCTGTGTCTTTTTTGGTTTTTTTATCACTGGTTTTCTTCTTTTTCTTATTTGGTGAAGATTGCTTAGGTTTGTTTTCTTCTTTTTTAGTTTTATCTTCTTCTTCCACATCAGTATTATTTTGTTCATCTTTATTTTCTTCTTTCTTTTCTGCGTCTTCGTCTTCGTCCTCATCGGATGTCAAGAGACTTTTTAATGCCTTTTCTTCTGACACTCCCTGCATTTCTTTAGTAACCTTAGCTTCATCATCTGTCACACTATAGGAAAAATAATGCTAATTTAGTTTTAATTTATGTATAGATACTGCAAGATAATTACTCGTCTGAAGAATCAGATATATAATCCAGCTCCCTGCCTTCTTCATCACCATCATCACTTTCTTCAGTTGCTGATTCGTCAGACCCTTTTGACTTTTTTTTTGGTTTAGCTTTGACTTTGCTTTTTTCTATAAAATAATAATTTAATGAGTTGTTAATATTGGTTGTTATAAATCATAACCTAGCTGTTGTTATACAGTCGACTTTCAGTAACTCGAAGCTCAAGGGGGAAAAAGACGTGACTTACTAAAAATTTTGAGTTATCAATATCTTAATATATTATTGTTATTTGAAGGGGAATTTTATTTGTTCGAGATGTCGAGAATTTTGTGTTATCAAGGTTCGAGTTACCGAGAGTCGCCTGTATTACAAAAATGCATCAAACTAAAATTTAAATTTATCATAACAAACATAGTTTTTTATATTATTTCATAGGGCCAGTTGTACCGTTTACAGTTAAGCTTCGATTATGTTTAATCAGTTGATAACATATATTTAACCGGGCAAATTTGGTCAGTTAAACTCCGGTTAACATTAATCGGAGATGATACAACTGACCCTTAATATTAGAAAATATAACGACAATGGCTTCTGAAACATAGTGAATTTCTGACATTAAAATAATTTATTATACTAATTATATATAGGTAAATTATACATTTTTGCTAAACAAACACTGCCTTACGTTTTTGTTTCTTTTTCTTTTCAATTTTTTCCTCGTCCTGTTCTTCTTCTTCAGATTCATCTTCTTCACTTTCCTCCCATTCTTCCATTTCTGATATTTTGAGTTCTAAAATATAATCAATCAAAATATATCAGCATTAAATGTTATTAAATAATAACTTAGTTTTTCAAACCTTTGCTTTTACGACTTTTAGCTGCTTTTTTCCCTTTAGTTTTATCATCTTCATCAACTTCTTCCTCTTCTTCATTTTTAAGTCTTTTTTGTACCATGAGAGTAAAATGATTCAAAACTTTATTGCGCCTATAAAAAAAATTTTAGTTTTAATTTGTACTGTAATAATTTACTTATAATTTTCTAATTAAATACCTTCCAAACTCTTCTTCTGCTTCTTCAGAAGTTAATGTTTTGTATCGTTGTACTGGTTGAAAGTTATACCACTCTTCCAGTTTATGTGCAATAATTATACCATCATCTCCATGAGTAAACAAGTAATATGAAGAATTATCAGTTATTCCTCCTTCACGCACACCCCTAAATCTACAATAACCAACTATGTATTATCATATTAATGAAAACAAAAAAAAAACATACTTTTTCCCACCAACTTTCAATGTCCAAGGACTAGATTCTGACACTTTCTTGTTACCTCCATATCTTCTTTTCCTTGCTTCTTGTCTAGCTTCACGGCCAAATTCACTTCCTGCCCCAAATCTAATAATATAAATTAAATGTGATGATTTAAAATGGCACAATTTTATACATAAAAAAACACCAAATAGTCACTTAGGCATATCTTCTTCTGCAATTTTTCCATCTACTTTATTGACATCTCTCTCCATTTTGGCATGAGACCATTTGTCAAAGTCAATATTTAGGTTACTATTGAATTTCATCATCTGATATTTTACATCAGAACTCCTATTAAATTAACATAAATAAAAATTGTTAAATGATGTGATATTGATAAATAATTGTTTTCTTTTTATAAAATGGTAGCAAACTGTTACACATAAACACTAATTCGTGGGTGTGCGTGAAGAACGGGTTTAGTCAACATTTTGTGAAAAATGAGTTATGTACATCAAAATATTCAGAAAAAAAACTCTATAATTTGTGCTTTATAGTTTAAGTCAAAGTGTATTATTTATTAAATAATAAGGTAGTGTTATTATTTATTAAATAATAAGGTAGTGTTTCTTGAGTTAAGTCACTATTTTTCTCTTTTTAGTGTATTTTGTGATAAGTTGACTTAAATCTTTTTGAATTTACAGTTTAATAGTGCAAAAAGAGTTTTGTAATTTTATATACTGACTTAAATCTTTTTGAACCATTATTTTAGTGATAAAAGAGTTATGTCTATTTTACCGCCAATTTATATAATGCTATCAAGAGTGTTATTATGATAATAAGACATTGTAGTTGTAAAATGAATTATAAGTAGATTAATAGTAATTACCTACTAGTTGTAGTTATAGTATAAAATATAGTAGTTTAATTTATTAAAGAGAGGAAAACATAACCCCAAACTTGAAGCCCCTCAATGCTATTCTGGACCTCAGCCAATATCAGAAGAGAAAAAAAACATATAATGGACTTATTACCATACATATCACCAGTTTATAAGGAATTTTATATAAATATAAAAAAAAAATCATCTATTAAAAATACTTATCCAGTTACTGCTGAAGATGAAATGGATGAACAATATTCAGTTCAAGTAAATGTTGAGCAAAACCAAAATTCTAAGAAAAGATCTGATAAAAAAAAGACTGATTAGTATAAAAAGTTCCTTTGAAATAAACAAATAAAATATGTCTAATATGAACACACTAAGTTTTTATTTTGTTTTTTAAGTTTTTAATTATTTTCTTAGTTTTTTTTATAATATTAAACATGTTAAGTTTTTATTTATATTTTTAAATTGTTATTTAATATTGAGCATTTAACGTTTTTATTTGGTTCTTAAAATTGTTATTTTAATATAAAACATGTTTTTTTTAATATTTTAATAGGTTAACTTTTTATTTTTATTTTTATTTGTAAATTGCTATTTAAAATTACACAAAACAATAAAAATATAATAATTATTAAAATGACTTAACCCTTTTATTAAAAATTTGAATGAGTGAACATAACTCAAAAAGATTTAAGTCAATTTTTTTTTTTAATTTCCTTATAACTATGTAATTTTTAATGTTATGATTTCAAATGTATATCAGAAATTACAAAACAACTTGTAATATTATCCTATTTAAAAAATATCTATTCTACCCTAATACATGATCTTACATGTTGTTCCAAACCTTAATTTCCATTTCCTGAAAAGTACATAGTTGTTGACTTCACCCCTTTTTCACGCGCACCCACAAATTAGTCATGACAGATAAAGATCAATTTATTTTATAAATAAATAAACATACTGACACTTATGCTATATCACTCAAATGTGTTACATCTGTGTTACAAAAGAAAAATATAGACAACTAGAGTTCATCAGTTCTAATGTTGTGTTTATATTAGAGTGAACTGAACAAACTTAAAGGTAAGAACATTATCTGTGTTCTATTTTTGGTTTTTACAATATTACAATTTTTAAATGAGCATTATTAAACATTAAGTATGTCATTCATTCTAAGCTGCCGCCACATTAATTTTGGTATGTTAGGCATGTATTAATAAGGCGGAGACAATACATACGGTTACGACAGATATAATAATATGTAATCAGGATAAAATCGAAAATATCAACAAAAACTATTATTTTATGTTACCTACTGTAATAATTAAAAAGAATCTTTTTATACATAAGTTGGATTTTAAGTTGGAATTTTGTTACTAAGTTACAATCAGAGAATATATAATCATTAATACAAGTATTATTGATCACATAATACCACCAGTAATTTCCAATTAAAAATGAACGTAAATCAGGATACATTATTGTTGGCTAGTAAATAAAATTATTAATTAATGACTTTATAATTGATTCAATTAATAACATCTTTGGTAGAGTAAAGTAAGTTAATGCCATCATTGTTGAGACTAAAGAAAAAAACACACCAGATATTAAGATGACCAAATAAACCTAAAAATAAAAAAAAATTGAGTTACGTCCTTCTTTAAAGGATATGTTAAAAATGTACACAACCAAATACATTTTCCTTCTAAAATATGATTTAAAATGTTATTAATGATAACTCCACTCATTTTAGGATAGCAATTGAACATGTATTAGGGGGGCCTGTTTTACAATTATAGTTTAAACCTCGGTTAAACCTAACCCACTGATTTTACCAGCTGAATTCGGTGGTTTAACCTTAGTTCAACAATTGTAAAACGGGCACTTAGTAGTGTTTAAATTTAATTTAATTGACATTTTTATATTTATGGTAGTGTATAGTGTTAATGGAGTCTTCAATATTACCAACAAAAATTAAAATAAAAGTATTAAAAACATATTATATGCTTTTTAGTTATTTTAATATTTTAATATATAAATAATTTTTTACTATCATACTTATGTTATGCAGTGCTCGAATTGCAAATTAT
>NC_042493.1:57252545-57256592 GCF_005508785.2 Acyrthosiphon pisum
TTTGGGACATTAGTTGGTCCGTCCCCCCGTCCAAGTAAAAAAAAATAGTCGGGGTACGCAAAAAAAAATTTAAATAGTAGAGGGAGCTCCGTCCCTCTGCGCACCCCCCCAATTTCGAGCACTGATGTTATGGGTATCCAAGTATTTATTTATTAATTGACACATTTACCTACTGTCTATTACAGTATTACTAATGTTATGTTTTTTTTTTTAATTTGCAAGAATTTATATAATATACAATAAATTAAGCTTAAAATATAAAGGTACTTTGGGAACATTTAAATGTATGCTTTAAAATAGTAAATTAACTATCCATTATTTATAAATTAATTATTATTTATTACCTATATTATATTACTATACAAATAGGTAATGGTAGAGTGAAATTTAGAGTAGGTACTTGATAGTTGTTAGTCATTTTAGGACTAAGTCCATCGTAATAAATGGACTTGACAACCACTGTTAAAGTACCTAAATGTTGATGTAATATTAATTTTTATACTTTCCACTAGTCATTTACAATTTTTTGTAGTAAGTTTAAATGGGCACTTAAAATATTGATGACAAAAAAATCTTATCTAAAATGTATATATTTCATGTCTTAACATCTACTCAGAAGTTAAAAAATGTGTTTGGAACTATTAAAATGATTTATTTAATTATGATAGTCATAACTACTAATAATAATTTTTAATTTTAAAAATCTAGTTCATTAGATGACATTTACTAATTATAAAGTCACTAACATGCTAATATGGTATACTGTGTACGTAAATAAAATCGGTAATTGTATGCTAGCTGTACACATGGACATAATAAATAATAAAGCTTGTATGACTGTATGTTACTCACTTAGGTACTCTCAATGTAAATTCTTTAGTACTGATTGCTGGTGACATGTAAGAAGTACTGCTTCCGCCAACTTTCTATAATTTGTCAATAATGTTAACCCACGACAAAAAGGGTTGTATAATTAGTAATTACTTACTTGTGAAAAACTCATCGTAGGCGGGATATAAAATAATCAATTGTTCAATTTGTACGTAGGGTAGTCGTCAGAGAACTGAGGAAACGTGAACTCAATTCACAAGCATAAAGTCGTATTAGACAAGACAGTACTTAGTACACAAGTACACAACGCTGAAACTGAACGCACGCTATATTATAATGTTATCTAAAATTTATAATTTATAAACGCACGATAAATCTCTTATCTGGAGATTACTTGATATTGTTGGTGGCAGTGGTACCAACACCGCCGGTCGCCAAATAGATAACGAATAATCCACTAGACTTGCCATATTTTGCCACGAACATTATTTTATGTCAGAGAGATGCGAATGATTTATGACATGACTCTTCACTCTTGGGTCTTGCCGATGTCCTAACTCCTAAGTCCTTAATAAATACTTCATCATCTACTATAACAATTTTTGTCACGAAACTTTACTGTCGCAGACTATAATCAGATTATAATCTGTGGACTGTGATACTTTATAGATTGTAAATATATTTTTCTTTCTTTAATATAGTTAATAACAGCTAATAATATAAAAATAATAATAATTAACTGTTTTTGTTCTACACGGTCAAGGTTTATAGATAAACATAATTAAAGAATAAAATATTCTATACATTGTAGAATGATACATGTCTTGTGCCGTTCTTAAAACTTTGATCATATAATATTATTAATTATTATGGTGTGGTTTTTGAGATAGTGTTGAATGTTGATAAAGTTATTTCAAATAACCCATACTCGCCGATAATTCTAGAATCTAGATCATTTCGTTGACGATCATTCCATACCCTCCAACCAAAATCCAAATCAAGTTATTATATTCAACCCATGTTCGATACTACAGCTTCGCGATCATTGACAATTTTTTCATTAATTGTCAATATTAATTTTATCACTCATAATCATAAAAGACAATGTTCGGTGCTCCTATCTACTTTGTGTACGAATAGATGATAACACGACCCGACGTCGTCGCCGACGATGAGTTTTTCATCCGTAAATTCAATACCATGATAAAAGAAGACGTACTACTTTATCATAGTGATGATTTCGGAGCTCTTTCGTGAATTGTTTATCATATATCACGTTGCTCATCTTTTCACCGGTGATGAATGACAATAATTATAATATCGCGATTATTCCTCCGTCGCCAATCGCCGTAATACAACACGGACAGTATCGTCGCGAAAGCCGCCCGGTGCCCGAGACAATGTCGTCAGTCCGACGGTCGTAGTTGACGGTGTGCCCGGGACGTGACAAGTCGAGACGACCGCGCGACAATTATTGTTTGATAAATTCCATCCGTTCGTGGTCGAGAGATCGCCCGGCCGCGATGTGCAGCGCGTGTTCGTCGTCGACGTTCGCGTCTTGTCGCGTCCGGTCGTGATCGACAGTGTACTGTGTGTCCCGCAGCTGACCGGCCGAAATGTGACAGACGCCCGAGTGGTATGAACGCGGCGGCCGACGGTTACGGTTCGTCGTGCATCATGTCCATGAGCTTGGACGGCTGTGGCAAGGAGCAGCTCAAGACGCAGTTCGTCACCAGGGAAGGCGTCTACAAGCTGCTGACGTTGGCCACGTACTCCCGACCGAACCGCATCGGCTACAACGTGCAGACCAACACTTCCGTGCGGGTGTCGTTTGTCGGCTACTCGTCGTCGGATACCAACGGCAACAACGACCGCATGTGCTTCAACATCGGACGCGAGCTGTACGTTTTCTATTACAAAGGGACAAAAAAGGTGAGAAATTGCTGTCTGTTTCATGCGTTGAACAAACGCTTCTGTACACTCGTTTCCGGACGTGTGATGTAGCTCTAAGTCGAGAGTTTAGATGTTTCATGGCTAACAGCTCACCTTCAATATGACCCAATTCTTTTTTTTCAAATGTTACCCATGTGCTCATTCAATTTCATTGTTCACCAAATTTGGCAAAAACGTAACTTTAAATTACACATTAATTTTTAGTCTATTATAAGTCAGATTTACAGTTTAAATAATCATATAGGTACAACTGTACAAATAGTTTGAGTGTAGGTAGCTCAAATTTTAGGTACTACAACATAACAAAAATAAATATTTATATTATTTGTATTTACAGGGAGCAGATTTGACTAAGCCCATAGATAAAAAATTATACAAAGGAATAAGTCCAACATGTCATGACTTCAATTCAACTGCCACAACTGAAGATTCACTTCCATTAATTGTGGGCTTTTCAACAGGATTGGTACAGCTAATTGATCCTGTTAGAAAAGATGTTAGCGTATTATTTAATGAAGAGGTAAGCTATATAATTTAGTGACTAATTTAAATATTAAACATTTTATTAATTACTACAAGTGATGATTCCTACAATTTTTTTTTTGATACCTTGATTTTCTGTCTTAGTCTAACACACGCACAATATAGGTTTTTAATTGTTTTTTGCCAAACATACCAATTGATAGCAATAAAAATTATTCTAAAACAGATTTGAATTTGTGGCCAAGTCTACTTAAAATCGATTTTCCCATATTTTTTTTTTGGAATTTTACTACCCCAACAATTTTAATAAAACAAATTTTGAATTACTCTTTTTCAATATGTTTTTATGAAGTTAGGGGATAATATCAAAAATGTGGGAAAGTCGTTTTCAAGTAGTCTTAATGACAAATTCAAATCTGCTCTCAGAAATTGTACTGCATCATTAGATCAATTGGTATGTTTGGCAAAGAACACGTTAAAATCCTATGTCATGTGTGAGTTAGACAACGATAGAAAATCACCGGGTGGAATCCCCTTAAGAGGATGTCAGCGGACTATTCGTTTTCTCTCTCTGGCCCACGCGCAACGTAGACAAAACGCGTTTACGCAAAATCATTTTTTCTATGCGTAATCTTAGAGTAAAGTCACCTATTACAAAAAAGATAGAGAATAATATTTTTGAGGGAATGACATATCGATTTTATATTCTATTATTATTTGACTTTGTATTCCACTTTCAAAATAAATAAAAAAATGTTGTAAATTTAAATAATGTTTAAA
>NC_042493.1:57256751-57317158 GCF_005508785.2 Acyrthosiphon pisum
CATAATATTTATAATAATGGAGATAATATAATAATCACAGTTTAAGTTGAGTATTTTTTATGTAACTACAAGGGTGTGTTTAGTATGTCAGCAGTTAATTCATTAATTCATTAAAAATCTAAAGTCCCAATTTAATTTCCTATGTTATTTGTGTATTGTGTTTTATACAACTTATTGGATAATGGTACCAACACTTGTGGTCCCTTTGATGTCACACTAAGAAGATGTTATACTCATGTGGGTAATACACGTGTATTGACTCAGCCTTACTAATGTGAGACATGACAAATTTTATGTTAAGAAGAATCCATTTACTCTGTTAGTTTTAATACTAGAATCAATTGACATATTATTATCAAATTTAAAGGTAAAAATGTTATGTAGAGCACCTCTAAAGGTTTTTTTTATATTTAAATTTTAAAAAAAAAACCATTTATATTATTTTTACGAGTGTTTACCTTTAAATTTAATAATAATAATAAACTTATATAAATATAATTCATTCTTATATTACAAATTAAAATTTAAACAGATTCTTCTGAATGTTAAACCGTCTATTTTATGCTTTAGCAAGAATACTACTATATTATTATTATTATTTTTTTTTTCTAGAAAATCATTGATAAAACGAAAGTCACATGCGTTAAATGGGTACCAAATTCAAAACATTTATTCCTTGCATCACATTCTAGTGGTCAGTTGTATTTGTATAACGAAACATTTACTTGTGGAACAACAACGCCAAGTTATCAACAAGTTAAATCTGGTGAAGGTTATACAGTTCATACATGCAAAACAAAAAGTACACGAAATCCAATGTACAGATGGTTAATTGGCGGCGACTACAACAGTATCAATGAGTTTGCATTTTCTCCATGTAATATTTACTTAGCAGTTGTTTCCCAGGATGGATTTCTCAGAGTATTCCATTATGATAAAATGGAATTGATTGGAATGGCTCGGAGCTATTTTGGTGGATTTTTATGCGTTTGTTGGTCTCCTGATAGTCGGTAAATAAAACATATATTATTATAAATTGGTAAATTGATAAATCAAAATATAACATCAATCTCCACATATTAAAAAATATAAATATTATGTTTGTAATAATATATATGCCATATACATTAGAAAATCATTTTAAACAGATAAACTAATGTAGATTATGTACAGGGGCAGATTTAACAATTTTCCGCCCCTATACCAAACAAAAATTTGCCGCATAGTTCACAGTGCCTTACATAGTTAAATCCTCCCCTGATTATATATTTATGTTTGGTATGTAATTAATATTTGCATTACTAAACATTACTATTGGATAACAATCATAAAATGTACTGAACACCATAAGTGAATATAGTAAAATACAGATAATGCTTTCATGATTTGAATTAGATGTTGTACACAAATTAAACCGATACCCAATATGACCTAATATAAATATTATTAAAAATTAGTACTCATAAAAATCCAATGCTAAAAATATGAATTACAGTTTTTTATATTAACATACCAAGATATCATAAGAGACAATTGAAATTTAAAAAAATGTTATTATTAGTTGTTATTTTGAACAATAAACTATGAACAATATGTAATTATATTATTATTTCTAATAACTAAAGCTCGGATTTCTATGTAAAAACACGTTTTTTTTTTTTTATGTATGCACATTTTGGTGAATTAGATATGTCATCAAATCATAGTTCTAATTTTAATTTTAAAAAAAATTGTTTGCATAATTTGATTTAAAAAGAAAATATTCTATGCTAATTAAATAATGTCCAGAAATTAAGAAATTATGAACATTCAACTGTTGAGATAATTTTTTTTTATTTTATTATTAATTGCGCATGGTGTTCTTTAATACCAGTACGATCTGATAATGAAATCTAGAAATTATTATAATTTTAGATTTTATCGTTATATGCATAGTATATAATTTATTTCCTCGTATATTATCACAACATATTGGCTTTTGGTTACATATCTAACATTTTTTTCTTCAGTGATGACATATATAATTTTAAAAATATTATGTTTCTTAACTAATATTTTATTTATATTATAATTTTGTTAAATTATTAAACTTGTTGATGTTAAAAATTATATTCATATAAAAGCAAATTTTCGCATAATATGTTACTAATATTTTTAAAGAATATTCAAATCATATATTCATGTTTTTAAGAAAATACGAGCACCAAATTTTGGCTATTTTAATAGAATATAAACACAAAATCTACTAATAACGTTAAATAAATACAGGAATAAGATAGGAAAAAAATGTTAATAGATTTATAAAATTGCATCAAAAACAGTAAAACTATCAAATTGGTACAACATTTTTAACATAAAATCATAGTATATTACTCAAAATATACTCGAAATATATTTACCCGAAATATCAAAAAGAGTGTACCTGATAAACTGATACCAATACCTGAATTCTTTACTTCAATACAAAGCCCCAATTTTAGGATACAATTTCTTAAAAAGTTCTTCAATTCTAAACAAAATGAAATCATTTTAATTTTGTTGTCTGTGTATGGAATTTGTGTATATTATGATGCTAATACTGAACAAATATTATTTTCAGATACATAGTGGTGGGAGGAGAAGATGATTTAGTTACAGTCTATAGTATTTCTGAGCATAGAGTCATAGCTCGTGGTCAAGGACACCATAGCTGGGTTAGTGTGGTGGCATTTGATCCATATACGAGTACACCACCGTCTATGGAATCTTGTCTACCCGGATACTACAGACTAGGTTCCGTAGGTCATGACACTCAAATGTGCTTATGGGACATCACTGACGATATATTACATCATGTTACATTAGTGTCACCACTTCCTGTGACATCTAAACAAAACGGTGTTATAAATAATGCGAAACACAATGTCAATGCTAATAATATACAAAAACAAACTCAAGACCCTATGAGATTGATCGGTACTACTGCTTGTCCACGTTTTGATCAGTGTCCACGACTCGAACCATTAATTTGTAAAAAAATTGCTCATGATCGATTGACAGCTCTAATTTTTCGCGAGGATTGCTTTGTAGCTGCTTGTCAAAATGGATATGTTTACACTTGGGCTCGTCCTGGAACAATTGTGAGTGTTCAATGAATACAATCTGTACCAATTTTAAAATAAAATACCTAATATTTTTACAAAAATTAATTTTTTTCAGACAAGCCTCAATGCACATTTGGTTTCAGATCCCAACTCCATCATGTCATCATTAGATCTACCTTCATTAAATCCTGCATCTGCAGTCTAATGAATAATTTACTACAAATAATATGATACTCGTTTATTCAAATGATGATAATTTCTAATGTTCTGTGTTATATAACCATGAAAAGTAAAAAATTGACAAGCAAAAGGTGATAATTAAAAAAAAAAAATAACAAATATAGTTCAAATGAATAACTAATTATTATCGTACTTTAGAATAGTAATACAATTTAAAATAAAAAATTGAATTAAAACAAAAACATATAGGCTGTGATCATTTATTAATATTGTCAGCTAATCTAATAATCTTCTTATATCTTAAATGGTAATTGTAAAAATGAAAGAATATTTTATGAGCACCATAGGTATATTTTATTTTGTATGTTTTTCTTTGATCAGATCTGTTTAATATTGTAATCAGGACTATTGTTGTCTTGTGTTCAAATATATTGTGTTCAGTCTTATTTTCTCCCTTCAAATTGTATTTGGGTAATATTTTTCATACTTTAAAAGTTTAATTATGTACCTTAATCAAATGAACAATAAACATAAAAATAAAATAAACAATTATCTTGATAACAATAGCACAGTTAATGGATTGTTAAATGGTTCGTTAATCATTATTCAAAGACTGTATCACCCAAGAAACTAACTAAAAAATGAAAAAATATGATAATTACTTATACTGACAAAGTTTACTATATTTTACATTTTTATTATTAACAAACACAAATACATTAATATAAGTAAAATTAAAAGATAGTTAATCGTAAATTGATATAATTTTATTTAATAAAAATAACTTTTTCATTACCATTGTACGTAAATATTATTTGTACTAGACAATTTAGACTGATCCTAAATAAAACATGCTAAAATGTATATGTATATATATATATAAGTATCTTTATTAGTTTTATAGTGTAAGATCATTTTGATTGACTGGTAGGTTTATTATACATAAATGTATCTGTACAAAATATTTTATAAAACAAGTTTTCATTTTGTAATAGTTTAATTATTTATACCATTATTAAATCCAATTTGAATTTATTTTCGTACCACCTTATTGACTGAGTTATATTTGTTTTTCATATTATATTTCATTACTGTTACTTTTAATATGATGTCAATGTTTGTATATAAAGAAGGACATAAATTAAAATAAAATCATACCTAGAAATCAGTAAGCATGCCAAAATTCTTGGTTAGACAACTTAAACCTTGTAATCTCTAAAACTACCACTTATTGCTGGTTTTTTTTTCATGTTAGAAACGGTTTTTATAGTATTGCATTTTATTTTTATTGTACTTAAACAGAAAATGTTGTCACATTCCACAATATTATTATTTTTTAATAATTTCTATGTGTGCTTAGCTAGTCGAAATTCCTCTATGAACGGTTGTACCTTTTTTTCTTTTTTTGATATACTTACTATTACAAGGGTAATTTTTGTGTTTATTGTATATTTTAATTGATTATTTTTGTTTTTTGAAAAATATAAAATAATATTATACTCATCATTTTTGTATACTTTTATTTTAATTTAATTTTAGTTCAATAATTATTTTTAAAAATATGAAATTGTTCTAATTTGTTGGATAATGTTATGGCCAATATATTATATTTTATATTATAGTATTAAATTATTCACTCATTGCGTTCAGTAAAAAAACATTTAGTTGTTATATACATATATAAGTTACTCTTATGTGTACGAAAAACATTATTTTTTTTAACTATCTACCTTGTTTTAGTGATTTTAAATCAAAATTCTTTAGTATTTTCGTAATAAAATTGTAACAAAATTTAGAATCTATTAAGTAGTATCTTTGTTATAAATAGATTATGTTATATTTGTTTATTAATAAACATAAATATAATGTAACCTAAAGTAAACTATTTTAATTAATTTATATTTAATTATTATTTTTAATTTTAAACATGATATTGTAAATTTTAAATCTAACTAAAATAAATTATTATTTTTTATATAATATATATTATAAAATAAGACTTCTTAAATTTAAATGGATATTTGAAAGCAATTAAATATTATCAATATATCAAATATATTTTGAAATGTAATATACGATGTAGTTGATATGTTATTTTATTATGTATTATTGGTTTAAAGTTATTCATGTCTTTTTATATTATTAAAAACATTAAAAAATGAAAACCCAATTATACAGAAATGTTTTTTTTTGTTATTATTGTAGGTATATGATGTGCTGTAAAGATATTCATAACGACAAAGTAACTTATATAGTTACATTTTTTAGTAACTTGAAATTTGTAACTTCATAACCTTGGATAAATTTTATATTTTACACCTAGTGAAGAAATTCTAGTAGAAAATTCTAAAGTGGCTTGCAAAGAAATTTAAATTGTTTTATCTTGGACTTGGAATGATTAAAACAAAATAAAAATTTGAAAACTGGGTTCAGCTTATTGGTTAGTATTTGAACAAAATGCAACCTGAATATTTGTTTCTTGTTTTGGCGATTGTAAGTTTTTTAAGTCGTAATATCATAGACACATGCGCAAACTAAAACAAAAATGATAACTACTGTAAGTATTATATTATAAGTTTTAAGCATTATATTATATTCACAAAATAAATTACAGGGCTAATGAGTTTAAATAATTATATATTTTTTGTCTCAATTAAAGTTTGGTAATAGTTCTGCTTTTAAAGCCTAGATAATTTTTCTCGTGACACTTTCGTATTATTGTTTGATGTATTTAATTATTTTTTAACTATTACTAAGCTGAGATTGCAGAGCTAATACAATACCTATACTTACTGCAGTTTTCCATGAAGTGACTGTAGTTCCAAGTAAGCGTTTGATCAATTCAATCACAAGTACATCAAACGGGTTTTTAATTGTATCTGCTTTTGTGGAGTAAATGCTTTTTTTTCGGATTTCGTATAAATAAAACTAATCGTTTGAAACGGTTTCCAAATGGTCTTGATTCCCGCCCTGTGAGTAGTAGTAATGTCTTTGGGATAAATTGACAATCGGCCGTTCGGCGTATTGCGTACATTCTTATCAAATTCAGTTATCAATAAGGTCTCGTCATCAGACGAAAGCATGAAACAACAAAATTCGTTCGCTGCAAATCCGTTCACGATCAAATCAACAAAATCGAAATATTTTGCACCATAATATTATTAACAATTATTTATATTTCTGGAAGTATGTTTATTGTTTGATAGTCTACTTACCGACGTCACGTACATACGGTTGTTTTATACATTCTGTCAGAAATATGGTTCTCCTCGAAAAGGCCAAAGTAAGTGTTTTTCAACATTTTTTTTACTGCTTCGATAAACCTCAAGTACTGAGGTCTATTGCTAAACAGAAATAAATCTCCGACAATAAGCTACTTAAATCATCTGATAACAAAAATTATATAAAAATCTCCCTAACACGTAAGCAACCTACTCCTTTTTGTGCGTCAATAACCAACATTTTATCCGTCAGTGGCAGTTTCGTTACTAATCTGAAATGCCATCATTATGTTACTCTGTAGTAAATAATGCATGAGATTACTTACTCACTAGAGCGTTTTTATTAAATTATGTGGTAGTATTTCCAACTTTACATTAATTGATGTCTATCTACACACACTCGTCGCGTAAAAATTATATTTTGTTGTTAATCTGTACAAATTAGTCACAGTTAAAGCATAGTTTGTTACAACATTGGCGAAAAATGTTTTAATCTAGCGCTTTATGTAGATTCAAAATTGTATTTAGTTGAATAGTTTTAACCAATTGAATGTTGATGCTAAATTAATACTAATGGATTTTTAAATATTTTAATCATAGAAAATTTTCTTTGTTGATTATTCTATTAACACTGGAATATTTGTTAAACCGATTTGCAAAGATGGTTTTACCATAAAAAGTATGATAGATTATACAACAAATGCTACGCTGGTAATCTTTTTAAGCACTTATTTTATTTCATTTTTTGATTCATTCAATAATGTATTTAATAGGTATTTATATAAAAACCATATTATATTTTCTATTTAATAGATACTCACCGATTAAAAAGTTCTCATGATTAACCACGAGTTCGACTAAAAGTCAAACATAATTATTTTGTTTATTGATTTGGATTCATTTATCAGACACTATTTTTACTGGGGAAAAATAAAAAAAGTTTCAAGAAAGTTTCGGGGGAGAAAAACATTTAATAATATTATTGACTATGATTCAATGACATAATTTTTTTTATAATTTTCTAATCATTAACTTATTAATTTTGTTTAGTATCTGTTTTGTATTTATTAAAAGAATTTTTAAAAGCTATAGCTCAAAATATTAAGTCACAGCGATAATAATTTATATACTTATTGGTTTTTTATAGTTATGTAATATTTTTTTTTCTATTCTGTATAAATGTTCCTGACAAGGCACCTAACTTAGTGATATATATATATATATTATTTTTTAACAATATTATTGACCACGATTCAATGGCATATTTTTTTTTATAATTTTATAATTATTAGCTTTTATTTTTTGTTTAATATCTGTTTTTGTATTTAGTAGCTATTATATGATTACATAATTATTAGATATTATCTTTAGAAAATAGACTTTTCTTCTACCATCCTTTACTGTTGATGCTTAAGTATAATATTGTCTTTTTTTTTTAAAATTATTACCTTATCAAATTTATCATTAATACAGTATGATTTCCTAAGTACAACTTATAGTTTTGTAACTACTGACTTGTGGAAGTATTTAATATATGTACAGAATTAAATATTATATTAACAATGAAAAAATTATGATCAGAATATAAGTTTTAATAAAATGTCATATTACTCTAATTAATTATTTTCACGGAAAAATATAATTGTAAAACGTCTAGTTGTAGCTACCTAGTAGTACCTATTCTATTTTGGTTGTAATTACTAGGATCTAGACATGGACGGTATTACATTTTTTTTTTTTAGAACTATTATATCTCATCTACCTAATACCTTATATTTATTTATTAATTGAGTAGAATAATTCTATAATATTATCATTATTTAGTTTTATGAGTCTTGGATACTAATTTATTCATATTTATTGAATTTATTTTTGGGCAAACTTTTTTAATAATCTAAATGATCCCTTATAGTTTATGATTGCCTAATAATTCAACTTAAGAAAACGTCGCACCCGTATATTATGATGGTTCCGTCTTACACATGTACGACATAGCAAATGTCTGTTCACCAGTTTCAATAGTGTGCTGTTATATTAGAGTTAATTTGTTCTATTATACAACTTTTAGGTAAGAATATTATCTGTGTTCTTTTGCATTTTTTTTGCGATATTTTAATTTTTAAGTAAGTTATGAGTATGTAAAATATTAATTTTTGAAAATGATTATAATTCACTTAAAAATTAAAATAGTTCAATGAGAGAAGACAAATTATATTCTTGCCTTAAAGTTTGATAATAGGTTAAGTTACTCTAATATCAAAACTAACAGCATACTATTGAATCTAGTAAACAAAAATTTGTTATGCTGTGTGTGTGTAAGAAGGAAACAACATATGTGGGTATAACATTCTCTTAATAACTATAAAATCATTAATTTATTAGTCATAACTCATAGTTTATTCAATAATAAGTAAATAGATAAATGCATTTATGATTTTTATTTTATTTAATTTCAAATAAAATAACAAACAAATTATCACTTAATCAAGAATAATAATCATAGATTTGTTACTCCGTAATTTCTCTTATGGTTTTTAGCATTTCAAGAGTACCTATATGACAGCTTATAACTAAGAACCATACCACGTTACTCAATATTTTTCTTCTACAAGGAAAATCTATGAATCATAAATATGTTTTTGTTAAGTAACCATGACAACAAAAACCTTACCAAAAATTGTTCTAAAACATATGTATGTTAAAAAAAGTTATTAAATATAACAATTGAAATCAATAGAAGAAGTTTAGAATTATGTTTTATTGATAGGTACCTACCTACACTTTGTGCGTTGAAATTAAAATTTCAAAAATATTGTTTTGTTGTGGTAGTTATAAATATGATATTACTAAATTTGAGTGATAGTTGGTGTCATTAACACAATTTGTTCTTTGTTTAACAGTTTTTGGAAGAGCTAAACATTTTGTTTAATACATCTCAGTCATCTGGATCAGTGAGAATAACAATGAAATTATGTAAGCCGCTCATTATTTCATAATACAGTGAAATCTCTGTTTACAGATGGACAATATGCAATTTAAAATTGTAATAGAGACCTAAGGGTTTATATTTATTGGTGTACTCTAAAGAGGGTATAACATGTATACATTTTGTTGAAGTATTTGGTTTAAAAATGTTTGACAGAAAACAGCCGTCTATAAATTGAGGTTTCACTGTGTCTAAATTTATGTTTTGGAATTTAAAAATATGACATGTTTGCATATCTAGTGCTATTGAGTAAAAAAGACTCAAAGGATCAAAAACTTAAAATTGAAGTACCTAAGGAAAAAGTATGTTTAATCAGGGCTACATTCAAAAACAAAAAATTAAGTACTAGAGTAAGTGTTGACTTTGTTGTTAAATTGGATATCGGGTTTGAAATAAAAATTGTAATATCATTTCTGTGTATAGATAACTGCTGATGAAGTGAGCTCATTTCAAGAAGAGTATTGCACATTGTTGAAAAATTCGTTAAGTAGTTTGAAAAAGACTAAAAAGTTAAAGAAAAAAGCCATGTCTTAAAGTGTACAACATAGTTTGTAATGTTTCAAATATTTTTTCAAACATAATCTATTTATGACTTGTACACAGTTAATGTTTTTTTTATTAAAATAAGATTTTACAATATATTAATTTTTTTATTTTAATCAAAAATTTACAAATTTAACCCATTAGCGCCGGAATTTTTTTATTTACAATTTTAACCAACATTTTGTTGAAAACATAATACGTTATATCTTAAAAATTATTGTAAAAAATCTATGTTGCCATATGGCAACGCACGGTGTTAATGGGTTAAGTACCTATTAACTAATAATTGTTTGCAAAGCTTTTGATAAGAAAAAATATTATGGCTAAGTATTTATAACTTAAATCAGTAAGTAAAATCAGTGGCGTATATAAGAAGGAGGCCCTCTAGGCCTGAGCCCATAGTGAAATTACTGGTTCAATTAAAACATTGAATGTATATCTACACTGTTTTCAGTTTTTTACCATGGTTAATTTAGCCGGTTGATTAAAATCGTTTTTGAGGGATAAAATGGAAATGTTAGATTGTCAGGACTTGCTTCGATGACTTGTTAAATTCATAGTAAGATAAAGTTAAAATATATAAATATATATATAAAACTGTCAATAATTTTTAAAAATAATTAAAAAATATATTTTACATAATAATTATAAAATTGAATTGCGCAATTTTTATTTGTATTGTATATAAGATCCCTAAAAAATGTATAGTTTGGCTGTGTTAGTTGTGCTATGCTTGACTGGTGATAAATTGGCCCATACTGAAAAATAATTTGTATATACTCCACTGAGTACAATCTTATTATATTAATCAAAAATATTATAATAAAATAGACAATACTATTTATATTAAAGATTGAAGGTAGTAGGTAAGTAAAACTAATAGTCGGATAAATAAAACAAATTAGTGATTATATTTTTATTTTTTGAGGCAAAATATAAAAAATACTTTTTACATATTGTGTCCGAATAGTGCGGGAGGAGGAGACACCATGATAAATTGTTAATTATTTGTTGTTATTTCACGTGCACATATTATAAACTTAATATTTTTTTTAAAAAACCAATATCTAACAAAGTAAACACATTTGGAAGTACAATTATTTTATATATGCCAAAAACATGGTGATTGTAATAATATGTACATTGTTAAAAAAAATATGTTTTTTTAGTTTAATGAAATACGTGTATTTTTTTAAGAGGATAACTTCAATACATATTTTTCAAATATGATTACATTTTTTTTCTAGTTGTTTTGACTTTTGACTAGTTGATTGTTTGTTATTTGAACTATAATAATATTAATCAAAATGTATAACTAAAAAAATATTAAGTATTAGTCAGAAGAAAACTTTTTCCGACAATAGAACTATCATTTCATAGTAGGTATCAAAAGTTATGCCACCAGTTATAAGAACATTGATAGATACATTCAATAATATAAAAATGTTTATCTTAAGAGGACGTTATACCCGCATGTGTTGTCTCCGTCTTACAAGTGTGTAACATAGCAAATTCTACACTCAGCAGAACACGTGTAGTTCCGTTGGTTTAAAAATTAGAGGAATTGACCTCTTATAAAATCTAAAGGTAAGATTATTATCCAGACAATCTCATGGGATTTTTATTATATTTTTATTTTAAAGCTCACTATGAGTATTTTAAAATTGTAAATTGTTTGTACATCTTAAAGTACTCATAACTCACTTAAAAATTAAAATATACTAATAATCTCATGAGGTTGTCTAAATAATAATCTAACCTTTAATTATATAAGAGTTCAATTCACTCTAATTTTTAAACCAACGGAGCTACACGTGTTCTGCTGAGTGTATAATTTGCTATGTTATGCACTTGTAAGACGGAGACAACACATGCGGGTATAACGTCCTCTTAAATATAGCTGAGGAGATTACTATATAATTTAACTTAATATGCTTGCAAATATTTATTTATTTTAACAATAGTTAAATGAGAAATAATTAAAATAAACAAAGACAAATTATATAGGTACTCTAATACATATTAGGTACATTTCAATTCTTTTTTTCAATCGGTATTATGTAGGTTTACAACATTTAACTTTGTTCTTCATTTTTCATGATTTTAATCAAGCTTTTTTTAATACGGCATAACCATTAAAGTATCTTATTATCATAATCTATCTATTTCAATTCTCAGAAAGAAGAAGACTGGGCCCAACTGAGACTCATATGGGGCCCAGGATCTATCCCTGCATCTTTATTTCAATTGAGGTACGTACAAATTTCTTGGTTTTTATGGTACCTAGTTTTTGTCTTCCATCATATTCCATCGCCATCGCTTTATGATGATAGTCATTAAAGATCTTGATTCTCTTATTTTGGTCAGTACATCCACATTTGTGTTCTAATTTTTTATAATTTGTAGTGTTTAATGTTATACATTATTGATTGATCGGCTCAGTAGCAAACCGAATCAAAGTATGTTTTGTCATTTGCATCATTGAAAACAAGATGAGAGAATGACAAAAATCAGTTTCACATATTTCAATGCTTAATCAAAGCAACATTTTTAGAAATTGTTAGAACTATATAATATGTAAGTGTATAATAAATATTATAAGTATAAAATAAAGCTTGTACCTACTTTTTACAACATTTTCAGATTTTATTATCTTAATATTAATCTTAACACTATTTGTTAAAACAACAATTGCCAATTTTTTTATGTAAGACTTCCAAAAGTCAACAAATTTTCATAACCAATCTCTTATTTCATATAATTTCAAAACAATTTTTACGACCAATATCTTATACAAATACTTTTTGTTCAACCAATTTATAAGATACTTATATAATATAGGATAGTGTTTCGATCGATTAGTTTGTTTAATAAATAATATTATATAAAAACTAGATCCATAACTTATGTTTATGTTCAATAGTAAATTGAATAATTATAAATTCATACATTTTCATTTTTTTAGCGGTTATTTTAAAATTGTAATTGTTTCTCTATGGTGATAAACTAAGTGTTAGAAAAACAAACAAAAGGGTATTTTATTAGTTTTTCCCGTGGAGTTAAAAACTATTGAGAAAATCGAAAAATTACCTCTCTAAAGTACCGTCTTGGTCTAATTGGCTAAGAGATAAGATACTATTATGTTAAAATCGAAGCACTCCATTAGTAGACATTTTGTTTATAGGATAAAACCGCTATAGCTTCCTCGCTCAGCTCAGGATCTAAAATGAATGTTTGTTTGACTGTCCGACGTCCGTCCGTCTGTCTTTTGTACATTCCTAAACAGCTGGACCGATTTTTATGAAAAGTTTTGTGTGTTGAGTGGTTCCCGTGATGATTTAGATTCACAATTTGACCCGGTAGGTTTAACCCGGGGATCTGCTCTAACAGATATTTGGAGATCAACGATGGAAATTGTTGTTTATAAATAGTTGATATTGGTTATAGCCTTATAGGAGATATAATTGTACAAATTAGTATTTATTATTTTATTGGTTAATCGGGCAGATCAGGTTCAAGCTTGCGTCAAATCGAATTTTCGCACATTACCTACCAGGGCGGTTGAGTTCCACTTACTGCAGCGAGTTACACCCAAAAGGAATTGAACAATCATAATTTTTTTAAGATATGTCATTTTTATGGGGCAATGAAGTGCTTGGGATCAGCTAGTATAATAAAAAATCACTTTTACAACGTATTTTATACACGCAATGCACTCCTAAACTAGGTACCTACTTAACTAATTTGATAAGATTATGCTCAATGTATGCGATTTGGTCCTACTTAATATATAGGATAGTTGTTATCTCAATAAGTTAGATACTATAAATTTTTTTTATTGGACATATTTTAAGAAAGGATTTTGAGATTTACGATTGATATTTTTGTTCATAATAGATTACTATTGGCTACAGCTTACATTATTATTATATAGTCGACTCTCGGTAATTCGAACCTTGATAACTCGAAATTCTCGATACCTCGAACAAATAAAATTCTCCTTCAAATAAAAATAACACATTAAGATTTTATTAATTCGACATTTTTAATAGGTCGAATTTTTTTTCCCCTTGAGCTTCGAGTTACAGAGAGTCAACTGTAATTAATTGTTTTAATTTTAATATTTTAATGCATTAATTATTGATATAAAAGAAATATTACTATGTATACCTACCTATATTACCTATATAGGTTAGGTACCTATTATAGTTTATAGGCATGATCACTGGCGCCTCAACAACAGCAGGAATATTAAATATTTTAATTTATTTCAGTAATTATTCTAAGTTCAAACCGGTTTTTATGAACAACTATAGTCTATAGGTTCGTTTTTATGTATAATTACTTATATACAATGTCGTTACACGACCGTATAATATGTTTATTAATGTTTCCACTTTATTTTATAACCTACAGCGGCTACCTTATTCATGAATAAATGCATAGGTACAAAACCGCTATAGAAGTAGGTACCTATATTCTGGAGTCTGTGATACCTATGTGATATGACCATTGAGCATAAGCAAATAGCGTTTGATATTTAGGGAGGGGGATAAACCTTAATATGTTGATATTAAATAAGCTTAAGAAAAATTCAGGAAATTTTGGGGAGAAGGGTTAGCCCCCTATTTTCGCCTATAAATATGACCTACCTAACTATATATGTACATATTGCACATGTAGTAACAGTCGCAAAAGAAAAATGTCTTTAAATATTCATTTAAAATTTTAATTTGCATTTTATACATATTTTTTTATATAATAAAGATATATATTATGCTGGTAGGTAGTAGGTACATTTTTAATTAAATAATGATGTATATATTACATATAGTATTATATTATATACTTACATTCATAAGCCTTGTTCATTAGGTACGCGATATCCTCGGTTTGATGAACTTATTTAAAATTTTATTTTAAGTGGTTACCTAATATTTCTTAAATATGTAATATATATTATCCTAGGTAGATATACTGTGTACTACCATTGATTATATAAATTAGTAATATAGGTAGTAGGTACAGTGCCGGATCTAGGAAATTTTATGCCCGGGGCAAATGACGCCGGGCGTCACCACAAAATAAAATGTTTAGTTACAAATCAAAAAATAAAATTTTTATAATACAAATATTTTTATTGGAACCATTGTTTTTAGATATATAATACACAATATGTATGATGTCAATATTATACTTGAACTAACTAAATGCATATTCGGAAGTATTTGAAAAAATTCTTAAGTATAAAAATATTAACATTAGGTATAATGTTCCCCAATAAGATTATTTGGATTATAATAATAAAATTATGTACAGCTGAAAAAAATCAGTATATAAAATGACCATGAATAAATTAACAATGGTAAAATTGACAAGTGATCATGATTATTATTTTCTGGATAATAAATAATAAATATAATAGAATAAAGTATATTAAACCAAATGTATTTATATACTAGGTAATGAGTTTTCAGTAATTTTTTATTTTTTTTAGTCAAAGGTCAATGTTATGCTCAATTACTACCTGAATATTTCAAAAATAAGTAATAACCCTTTTATAATATCAACTATAGAGTTGACAAACAAAGTGCTTTAAATATTCCACCCCTAATTAAATTTATCAAATTTAAATAAAAATGTATACATAATTTAATTTGACATGTGTTGACCTTGGTTACTATTAGTTACTATTTTCGAAAAATAATTGAGGGGTCCCAATTAAAAACGGACTTTCCATTTTTATAATTTTTCAGATCAGCTCTTTTTTTGTTTCTCTAATTTTTAATTGATTTAGATAATATATGATATATTCATAAATAGATGATAGAAAAAATGATAAATCAATTTCTGATGTCGAAAGTCTTCTTTTTAAATTTATGACGCTACCTATATTTTTAAATTTAAAGAATGCGACTTTGGTAAAACTTTCTTTTTGAGTAAAATGCTGGAATAAGTGCCGTTTGAAAAAAAAAACAAATCAATTTTTATCCATCATGATTCCTGGAGAAAATTAAGCGCCACCGGTCATAGGCGCCCAGATAACTACTTGTTTAGTCGTATCAACTACGCGTGTTGACATCGGCGTTCAACGTATTAAATAACGAATGTCTGCGTGTAATCCTTATTATTATTTTTTGAAAACATGTTAGGTAATTTTTACATATTTTATGCTCATATGACTTTATTTTTCTTAAAATACTCTTATGCCAACAGCGCCCGGGCCATGGATTCCTACTTGCCTCTCCCCCACCCTTATTTTTACTGTTTATTCCGTACAAGTATAGATATTATAATAGAAAATTACTAAAATATGGACTTTTTGTGCAGGCACTTGAAATCTTAATATTACGCACAATGTTTACCGAAGTAGTTATAGCCTATAGGTACTTAAAACTTTAAAATTTACTGTTAATGCTTAAACTAATTTCGTACGTACCTATTTATTTGTATAGGATGATAAGTACCTTCTAAAGTAGGTATTTCTATTCAGAATTATTTTTAAATATATATTACAAAAATCAACCTCAAATCTCAATAGTTCAGTTTTAAATATTCATTGATATAAAATAAATAAAGTAAACATATTAGAGTCACCTAACTATAAAAAAACTATTTTTATCATCTAACTTACATAAAAGTTTCCATACATTTCACCATTTCGGTGATGTTTAGGTATCTGGTATATATGTAATATAATTTTGATTTATTTTATTTTTGGAAAACAAAGGTAGATTAATATTTATCATAATCGGCTGACCGTTTTTAACTGCACATCTATTGAAACTGTTACGATGTTCATAAATGTATAATACCGAAGATGACTAATTTTTTGTACATTTTAAACTCGTGGTGAATATAATGATTTAAGATTATAAAATGTTATGTGTTTTTTTCCAATCTGTCTACACCTTTTGGAGCATTAAAAATACTTCAATTGTGTACTTCAGCATCTTTTCTGATTGGAAAGTAAATCTGCTTAGTACTTTAGAGCTGATGAGGGGAGATCAAAACTAAATAATTCACAGTAGTTTATAAAAGCGTTGGGGAGAAAAAAATAGAAATTTTTATCAAATCAATTTTGTTTTTTTTTTTATAGGTAGGTATATGACTCAAAAACGAATTATCGTAGAAAGGTACTTGGAATGTTCATACTATGTTTATACGACCATTTGCTATATAAGACAACATATTTTTAAAAATATTTTAACCATTTTTGAGCTGTCATTATATAGCCATAAGAAATGTTTGATATTTTTAGTTTTTTTTTAGTTAAAACCTTACGGAGCGTGAAAAAAAAAGATTATCGCCCGTCACGACACTATCTTCTATGGTAATAAATAATAATATTTGTATAATAATAATAATAAATTAATTTCAATTTAAAATTTTATTATTTTATTCCAATACAGACCTAATATTTTACCATGTCTACCGGGACCGGTCGATTATATTTTTTCGTACTCTCCATAATGAAGTTTCAACTCAAAAAACTAAAAAAATTAAAATTTCTCATGGCTATAAACAGCTCAAAAATATTTAATATATTTTTTTGAGTGAGTATTTAAGCTTGGGGTTTATAATATAAGTATAAATAATAATGCTTAATAAATCAATAGGTACATTACCTTTTACCTATAATTATTTAAAAAGTTTATTCATTATCACTCATCACCTAATCTATCAATTGGTAAAAAATATGTGGTTTTAAATTTAAATATAAGTTCTTATTGTGTTTCTTTAAACAGGTGTTGGTACAGTCGTACAGAGTTTTTTTGAAATGATAAGAACATTTTAACGTTTCTAAATAACGTTTTGAGCACGAAACAAATTTATCATTGTTGAAATAATTGATTTTTTAGCTTTTTGACTCCATCCATCTGCATTATATAAAAACTATTTATCTTCAATAAGTACCTAGGTATTAAAAATATATACAATCAAAATATTCAATAATTAAAAAATGTAAATGGATAAAGTATTTTATAAGTTTAAAAGTCGTTAGGTCCGATTGTATATTCTATATTCAGATTATAATTTATAGACAGTATATTTTGTATTATTAATTTATTTTTAGTTATCTACTTAGGTACCTACAGTCCTACAACCTACACTAACAATTACATTTTCTAATTAGGCATCTATATCTATATAAATATATAGGTATACTGATTCTTGGACACTTTTATAATATTAGATAGGTACTTATACATTTTTACCACACTAATATTACTATTATAGTCATAATTTTATTATTTAAATATCTACTGTTGTTATAATGAACACAAAGATATTAGCGCATCGCTTGAATGTATATATTAAATATCTATAAGTTTCGTCTTAAAATTAATAACTCGACCTTTACGAAGCGATAAATAATTTTCATCTAATTTTTTTTTTTAAATAATATAATAATATCAAATATTAACACAACAGTTTACAAATTATACTTAATTACAATAATAATAATTATTATTATTATTATATGTAGATTATAATATAGCTACCACGCAGTCACTCAGATAAAATATAATATACTTATGTCCTACATAATATATTATTACTATATTAAGATTATTATATTATTGTTTATTAATTAATGTATGATATTGTTAACCAATAACCAGTGTATAAATGAACATTTCATGATGTGGCGTAAGCGTATTTGTACGCATATGTAATATTGTAACCTATGCATATAGTTATTGATTTCGAGCTTAAATGATTTATCTCAGTTGGATAAAAAAAATTTTTTGGTCCTCTTCAGTCATCGCGCTACGTTTCAATTCAAGTACCTACTTATAATTCGATGTTAATTTGATGACTATACCTACTGCCCTGAATACCAACTACCTACTCTAGTACTCACTACTCTCATTCGACGTAAGTAAATTAACTGTCTTACTATTCACTAACTATCTTCTAGCAAAACATTAAATGACTTTCGAATAAAATGTTAGCACAATTGATTTATAAGTACCTATACATTATAGTACAATTCAGTATGTTTTTTCATTCAGATATTACATTCTTACTACAGCATCGATAGGTGCCTAATTCGATTGTTTATAGTCAAATAATTTAAATATTATTTAAACGTGTTTAATATTTAACTACTAATCGTAAAAGCTAAAAATAAATGTGTGTCCTTAAAAGACAATAATTATGTAATTTTTACAACATAGTAAAATTTAATACACGTCTCGTAAATTTGATGATATCAAGTGGAAACTGGAATGTAGTGTATTGGAACCTATACATACAGGTAGGTACTATTTATTATTTTTATACGAAAAATAAATGACTGACAAAATTTAATTTTTAAAATATTATACCCGACTATTGCTCGTCTTACTTCAATCACGTATTCGGTAATAGGTACCTACCTACCAAGCATATTGTGTTACTGTTTTTAATTTGGAAGTTTCAAGATGTTACGAGTCATCATAATAATATTATTTGAAAAACATAGTTTTAGTTTTTCGCACTTTAAATATCCGTGGTTAAAATTACGAATCAATCTAATCATCTTCGTGGTTTTAAATTCTTAAGTTAATTTTAGAATCAGTGTTTTTACAAACTGTACGTATTTCATCATCAATTCTTTTTCAGAAAGTTGAAATAAATTGTTTGTAAAACTTATAGAACGCCCATTGTGATTAAAATTAATGTTGGTTAGGTTTATCTACGTAACAAGTTGAAAATTATGGTTTCATATTAAAATAACGATTAATTTAATTTCCAGATAAGCTACACAGTTTATAGATTGTTTTAGCAGTTAATATTAATTATATTTAGCTGCGGTCCTGAATGTCGTAGCTATATTGATTTATATTCTATATTAAAATGAATTGGTATCTCATAAGATACTTAAATACTTTGACCTCTGTATGCTCTTAAACCTATAAGTGGTTATAATTTTGAACTCACTACATGTATACCCATTATGTATTCTAAACATTTAAATTTAGTTTGACGCTTTTCAATCGGCCGGTTCGCCTTGTCCTTATTCCATATAACTTACCAAACCTCGTCCATGACCATCTTCGTTTGGGATATTTCGTACGACGTTTACATATCATAACAATAATATTATATTGTACAGACGTACGGTCACATTGTGTTGTAAGCCCAGTAACAATTAACTACTACACCAGTTTGATTATTGGACAATTAAAAGTTTATCCATTTACATCAGTTTTAGACGAACACGAATTGACTTCCACGCCGGCCGATAAATAGATTTCATATCCGTCGGAACACAATATACACAACGCAGGATGGCAGACGGCGAGGTGAAGTCAAATATTTTGACTTTGGCGTCGTTCTGGATCTTGGGCCTTTGCAATAACTTTGGATACGTTGTGATGTTGAGTAGCGCTCATGACATTTTAAAATCCAATTCAGCAGCACTGGGAGGTAACGAAGTAAGTATAAATACATAATGTATAATATTATTACTTCGAAAGTGTAATAAAAATATTATTAGAACATAGTAATTAGTAATTACCACACCTTTTGTTCTGAGGAATAAATATAAATTAATAATTTATAAATCATTATTGATTAAATTAAATTATAATTCTAAATGTACAATGTATATATAGGCATATAGCTATAGACTTAGAGTCATTGTATTATTATATAATATTGTTACCCAATTGAAAAAACTATAGAGATGTAAAAACGAATACACTTTAAATTTAAGTAAGTCCCTACAGATTTTTTACGTAGGATTACCTATGATATTCGTAAAAAAATAAAAATAGTTAAAAAAATATAAATTAATACATTAAAGTTTGTATTGAACTCAATGTTCATCATGATTAAATGTTTTTTCTTCCTAAAAAAATTGTAATAATATCTGGACAAATTAGGTATATATTACAAACATAAAAGGCAAACAAATTTAAATAAAATATTAATATCTATAATATAAAACTATATCTAGCTGATATTGGAAGCTGAGTCGTTTTAAATATATACAAAAACTTCTTGAAAATATGTAGTTAGGTATTTCATTCAATACAGGTAAATTATCTAAAGCTTAAAATATGATTTTTATGACTTCACAGATTATACACTGACTATAATATAGTAGTTATAATGTAGGTATTAATGTCTGATCTTATTGTCTAGTTTATTATATAGTTAGGTAATATTAAAATAGATTATTAAATATTAAGCTACATTGCTATACCTACGTCTATACATACACCTATCACAAGTTTTAATTACCTTTAAGTATTAGAATTACACACGGTGTGACAGTAATAGTTATAATAGGTATATAGTATATACTATAATAGTTACTCTCATTTCATTATCAATAACAACAAGTTTTCAGACTTTTAAAGTTGTTAAATGTTAATTGTACCTATTATGTAAAACTATTGATTTCATAATTAGGTATAGTTATAAAAATACGCTGTAGGATACATGGTTATACTTATATCCTTATCCACTCGTAGTATGATACCTATGGATTAAACATTATTTAGTAATATTAAATTCACAGTTTATACAGTTGACAGTAATCCAGTATTATAACTAGATTGGCTAAATATTAATATAATTATTAATTGTAATATTCTATTAATCTGCAAAGTTAGATTGACAAAACAAAAGTTCAACATAATATTCAACTTTTTAAATATTTCAATACATATAGAATATGTAAAATTGTATGATTTTGTTTAATATATTAATACGCTAATTAAATGTATTATGATATAATTTATTTATATGGGATATCTACGTTTTGGTTCAAATGACTTGTTCGTCATGTTAGTGCGTCCAATGTACTTTTAACGAATGATTTTTTTCTGATTTGTTTTTGACTATCGATTTTATAAAATATATAAAAAAAAACTTTAAGACCAACATTTCAAAAATGCATTTATATTTAAAAGTTGATTAGACGGAAGGTCCGTAAAAATTGATCGGTGTCCGCATTCAATGATCACTGCTCTTTGATGATTGATGATTTGAAAACAATATGTATTTATAATTTATATTTTATTATGTTGATTTATTTTATAAATAATTAGTTATGAAGTAAAAAAATAAACTATTAATTTTTTTTTAATTTAAATTTTTATTATACCTATTATCTTTTTAGATGTGGTTAAAAATATAATTATAGAAATTGTTATACTTTTTGAAGTAATATTTCGATTTTTCTGGATAAAATGACATGAAATATATAATAATATGTAGCATCACTAACTTCATTAAATTTGATTTTAAAGACAGTCAGCATTAGCTCCACTCAAGATGTATTCAAAAGAGAGTGTAATTATTTGTCCACCGGCGTTATACTTTTGGCCGATATTATGCCTGGACTGATAATCAAGATTTTCTCACCATTTTTCGGGTTATATATCAAGTGAGTATTATCTATTTGGACCATACGATTTTTTTTTAAAATTTTTTTTCTATCAACTTATTTTACATATACCTAATTAAAACAATTATTTTTACAGCCGAAGACTATCGTTGTGTATTGCACTGACAACCGCTAGTTTTATAACTGTGGCAAAAGCGGATACTGAACTAGTTGCCGCCTTCGGTGTAGCACTGACATCCATGGCTTCAGGTCTAGGAGAAACAACACTTTTGTCTTACATGGTCAACTATGAACGGTATGAACATAATATAGAGCAAAAAGTTGTTCTAGGTGCCTATAATATATTATAAGTAGGTACAGCGTAGAATAAACCTATCGATAACTACCATGGCTCTATTATCCATGGTATTCGATTGTGGTTTTAATTCTCAATATTTCGAAAGAATAGCTGATTATTTATTCTTGACAATTTTTTTTTTGACAGAATATCGATAACTTTATTAGTTATACTAGCCACTAGGTCCGGATTTGTAGGTCAAACAAAACTGGAAGATTATTATTCGAAAATGCTCTAAAAAACCTTAAAAATATGATATTCCTTGTGACTATCTTAAAAATTATAAAATATGGTTTTTATGAAAAAATAATCAGTGAAAAAAACATGTTTTATAATACTATGCAGTATGCACTATTAATTTTTTTTTATTGATAAAAAGAATGTCAAGAAAATGTTTGATGAAAAACTAATAATAATTGTAAAATAAGAACACAAATTTATCGCAACCTAAAAGAAAAACATATTACATTGACTTTATTTGCATAAAGTGTCTGCAAAGCCACCGGTATATTATAAACAAATATGGAAGTATGGATAAGCCGATGAAACTCAGATATAAACATTAGATTATAATACACAAGTACATTCCTATACTGATTGCATTAATAGTAAAAAAAAAAAATCATAAACTAATAATAATATTATAATCTAATAATCACTTAGTAGTTAGTATGCACACAATATCTACAACATGATTTGTATACACGGTTTACGAAATTGCCTATACCGAACTCCTTAAACCCGAATCCCCTTATACTACAAAAAACTTAATATTTCCTAACCCCTGAAATACTCTAGAATATGCTAGAAAAACTTTCATCTGTGAACTATTTATTTAATTTTCCATTCCTATCATACTATTCAAACTAATATATGAAAACCTAAAAATCTAAACTTTGGATTTTTACACTGATATGTATACACCTAACAATTTTATTAACATAGTTAAATGCATAATACATTAATGGTTAATACATATGTACATACATATTGTATTCTGATATAATTTTCCCGATCTCAAAAATCGTGTTTAGATTAACTCACATTATTGGTCGATCTTGCCTTTGATATGTATCTAACTATCGATATTTTACCACTTAATCTTAACATAGTATAAAACAAAGTCCCGCTGTCTGCCTATATGCTTAGATCATTAAAACCGATTTTTTTTAATTGATAGTGATTTAAGAGGAAGGTTTAGATTCACAATTGGACTCGGTAAGTCCAATCCAAAGAGGTGCTCAAACAGAAAATTTGAGATTTACGATGGAAATTTTTGTTTATAAATGGTTGCTATTGTTTATAGGAGAAATAATTAATAGAAATTGGTATTTATTATTTTATTGGTTGCCACTTGCCATTGGTTATCAGGCAGATCAGATACAAGCATGTATCAAATCGAATTTTATCACATTGCCTACAAAGGTGGCTGAGTGTCTGATTTGTACTTACTGCAATGAGTTGAAATTAGTTGAACAATTTTGAACAATTTTTTTAAGAGTTGTAATTTTTTACGGGCAACAAAGTGTGCGTGATCAGCTAGTATTCTTATAATATCGTGGGAACACATGACGATGAGTATTCGATCATCATTCTTAAGTATAGATTCGGTAGTAAAACGTGTTCTGTGCAAGACAATTTCAACGGAAGGACAGAAACTATGTCATTTTTATAAGACATTTTCGTTGCATTTTTTGATTAAAATATTTATTTTGCAGAACTGTAATTACATCTTGGGCTTCTGGAACGGGTGCTGCTGGTATATTAGGAGCGTTGACTTATGCGGGATTAACAGGCGTTTTCCATTTATCTCCGTCCACGACGATGTACTTAATGCTTTCGGTACCATTTTTAATGGGCGTGTCGTAAGTACCTATTTGTTTAGTTTTATTATGTTTAGTCTATTTGTTTTTCAAAAATACACATCAACAATAATGAACGAATTTAGTTTAAATAATAAATGCATGAAATCATGATGCCGTTTTTAGTATCAGTTTTTGTTCGTTTCGACAACGAAAAAAAAATCGAAATTATACATGTTCATTATTTACTTTTTGATCTTATAAATTGGAAAATTTAAAAATAATAATTGTTTTTTTAAGATTTTGGGTATTATTAGAACACCCGAAAAAAGATGAAATTCCAACGATGCCTAGCATTTCTCCAGATCCAAGTACCAACAATCAGAGTTTCTCGAATAAGTTTTCGTACATACCCAAATTGTTGAAATTTATGATTCCTTTAGGGTTAGTGTACTTCTTCGAGTATTTAATCAATCAGGGATTGGTAAGTTTTCCACATAATAAAAGTTACTTTTGGTTTAAAATTCATGTTGTACATATTAACAGATTTGATTGTTTTCAGTTCGAGTTGGTTTATTTTGAAAAAATATGGCTGACACATTCAGAACAATACAGATGGTACCAAGTCATATACCAGTTGGGCGTTTTCACTTCTAGAACTTCAGTAAGCCTGTTTCCGATCGAAAAAATTTGGATCTTGACAATATTACAGGTATCATTATTTCTTATACATTATGATCGATATAATAACTTAAGTAGGCTAAAAATTCAACAATAACGAAAAAAAATATTTTTAAATTTAAAATTTTATTTGTGCATATTTTAATATTTCTTATTGATTATTATTTAATGTAATTTGAAACTTTAAAGTAATTTCCAAAAATGTGTGATTGTAATTATTTTTTCAATTTCAGGGTCTCAACGTCGTATACTTTTTAATCGAAACGCTGTATTCTTTCACGCCAAATATATACATAATATTTGCGTTAATAGGATACGAAGGTTTATTAGGTGGAGGATCATATGCTAATACGTATCATAATATCATGAAAAAAGTATGAAACCACTTTATTTACATTATAATTTATATCCAACACATAGTTTATAATATTATATAATTACTATATTATACAGGATAATTGACCAAACATGACCACACCCTTTATATATTGATTTTACAATGATGTATGTGTTTTTTCGCATTTGAGACTTTGAGAGGTAAAATAAGATAAACAAAAAAAAAAAATTGAGGAAAAACTAGATTTTTAAGCGAAACAAGTTTTTACAAAATCAGTTTTGTTTTTTGGACATAACTCCAAAGAAATAATCGCAGATACCTTAAATTTTTACCATATGTTAACATTACAATTTTATATATTTATGTTAAAATGTAAAAAATATTTTTGACACTTTAACGTATTTATAAATGCATAAGAAAGTTTTTTTTTAAACTATTGTCTATACTAAATTTTTTTGCTAATTCAAAAAACCTTGAAAATTTAATGTAAGGTTCCTCATAAGATTTTATAATAGTAATTCAAACATATTATTAAAGATACATAGAGACATTCATTAAAATTACAAAAATGCAAATTATTTTGTAGTTAAATATTATTGATATGTTTAATTTGTGTCAGGGGCTGGTACCGGAACCTTTAAAATATTAAGAACCGGAACTGGAACCGAAACCTTTATTTTAATAAATAATGTACCAAAACCGAACTTGAATTTTCAAATTAAATTGGTTCAAAAATAAAATTATTTTATTCATCATAATTTATTAGTAGGTATTACTGTTTTGTGTATCAAGTATGTATAACCATATGAGTTTTCTGATATTTCTCATACTATTAATTAAACCAGCATTCTGAATAGGTATTTCAAATTATTATATTTTTCGGTACCTAAATTATCTGGAACCGGTAACGTAATTATTTTGAACCGTACCTACCTTTATTTTTTATGATAAAAAAACCAGAACTGAACCGGAACAGTTGTTTTAATTTAAGAAAACCAGTACTGGAACCGCTACCGATAAATTTGAAAGATTCCAGTCCCTGATTTGTATACCTAGCTAAGATTTAAAATGTAAAACAAATTTTCTCAAAAGTATTTCATACTGTAACCAAAAAATTTAAATATAATATAAACCTATATTACTTTGTTACATAAAGTATAATAAGTTAGAAACTACTCGTTAAATGAATCAAAATATTCAAAAGAATCATCTGATTAACAATTTACAGTATAAAAGGGTGGTTCTCATTTGGAAAAAAGTTTGTATTACTAGAGAAGATTTTAAATGTTATAAAAAAATTTTATATTTGAGTGTACTTACTTAAAAATTCAAAATATCAGAATTTAAACAAATGCATTATTAAAGGGTAAAATAGGTGAACATGCTTGAAGAATCATTATCCTGTATAAATAAAATATACCTACGAAAACAAACTCCGTCTTATTATTGTTTGCAGGTTCCGAAGGAGCGCCAGGAATATGCAATGGCCATGACGTCACTTGCTGACGCGATCGGTATTTCTTTATCTGGACTATTGGCCATTCCATTACACAATCAAATTTGTAAAATACCAAAATGAGACTCTTGAATTGACACTGATCTATAAAAAAATAAGTGTTTTTCGTACTAGAAGAATCATTAATTTTAGAATGTTAAGTACTTATGTTAATTTTAAACAAAAATTATGTTGATGTTACTCACTATGACATAATATCGTTTAACTCCTCACTAAGATTACTGGTTTGAATATTATCTGTAAGCAAACACGTATATTATAATAATATTGTAATTTGTGAACGAATTATATAGGATATTTGTACCTAAGTAGGTAGGTATATACGCCTAGTGCCTACCCATGAGAATGTCTTAAGTGTAATAATAAATGATATTGTAAGAGTTTTATAAAAATGGAAACGTTTTGATAATAATAAATAATAATTTTTTGTAATCAAAAGTTTTTTTTTAACTCACAAACTGGCATATTGACTTTTGCTCTATACATCACGTTAGTTCCTCGGTTGACTATGATGTCTATTGCTCGGTCGTCGGAACCGCCGTACGTGCAACAAGTAACAAACGTCTCGCAATAGATTTCCGTCCCCGGAACAATAATCGGCACCTGTTGTGAATAATTAACAGATAATTTATACATATTCGTGTACTAGTATAGTTAGCTATATTCTGCAAACATTTTTTACTTCGCTCATCTAATCTATATGTAACTATTATTTGCAATGTAGTCGAATAAAATCGCATGGCTAACTTCACGGATGTCAATAATGTAAAATTAAATTACAACAAGCCCAGATTAAGTCCTTTAAAGGACTAAAACTAACATAGGTGCCCCCATCAGTAAACAAAAAAAATCTGTCCAATTTTCATAAAAAATTCAACATTGTATAGTATGCCATTGAAGTGTCTATAACTACACATAACTTTATAATGACTTAACGTTAGGGAATACTTAATAAACAATATTACCATAATTAAGTTTAGAGCAAAACAATAAAATATTACCTATATAAAAAAAATATGAACGATATAATATTGATATTAATTTAGACTGATGACCGAACGTTCAGATTGAATCCCCCTAACCCGGACTTGTGTGACACAAGAAACTATGATATTTTATTTTAATGTTAAAAGACGTCTAATCCGCATGTGTTAATACTTGATTGTGTTTTATACTAACGTAATACGTACGAAAATATATACGTTCAGCTGTTGCCTGTTATAATTTTGTGTGGTTAGCTTTAATATTAAAATAAATTGAACTAATCTTATAGGTCTATGGAATTGACCCACAAACAGCGTTTGAGGTAAGAACATATAATCTGTATTCTTCTGTTGGTTTTTTACTCTACATAGGTAATCAACCTATGTACTCATAACTCGCTTAAAAATTAAAATATCCGAAAAATCAAATGAGAGAATAAACAGATAATGTTCTTATCATTGAGTTTGATTATAGATCAATTCACTGCACTATTTAACATACGATTGGAAATGTTGTGGAATGTAAATTTTGATATGTTATGCGTGAGCAATACCAAAACAAGTCAAAATATACTGGTATGACGTCTTCGGTCTTCTTAAATTTAAGCTTACCCTGCAACGTGGTGATTCTATACTATGATACTCGGCGTTGTATAAAAACGCAACGTTGATGCCCATCAAAGGGTCTTTACCCAAATTTTTCAAAAAAAAACGGATTTTGAAACGTGGACCCAGACCTAAAAGCTAAAACATACATTTCATGTGACATGGCGTATTTATGCCGAAATACGACTACCTACCTATTAAAATATATAATAGGTAGGTACTACATTATAATGTCACATTGCTACCAGTGGCGTATCCGCAGGATTTGATAAAAGGGACTGAACTAATTAATCTCTATGTTTGGTAAAAATCCTATTATATCTATGTCTCATTGTCACATTTACACGTAATGTAGGTAATCAATATTTTTTCGGAATATGTGTAATATACAAGGTGACTCTTTTAGCATTCTGGCCTAATTTATTATGCTTAAATTATGCATAGGTATATTCAAACTCTGATTTTTAGAATTAATACACTTGTATTTTCGAATACTTGAGATTTTTTTGTATCACTGTAAATTTCTGTTTTTCAAACAGGAACCCTCTCCCCTTTTTAATTTTAATTATTTGGCAAATATTTTTTTTGAGAATTTTTATAAAAATGTAGCCCCTTTAGGCTCCCTCCGGCGAACACCACTGATCGCCAGGAACTGTTTAACATTTTATACTTGAGCAGACGTGTGTAAAAATTGGCTTGTAACTTTTTGTTTGATCGAATTCAACCGTTCGTTTGACACTACTATTTGCAGTAGTTGCCATGTTTGCTGAGTTCGTACGTGCATTTCTATAAAAACAAAAACAAAAACGCTAAGAGATTCATTCGAATTTCGAATAGATATTTTGTTTATTATTTACCCTTACAGTGTTCTCTCTCTCGTAAAGTCTGTTCTATGAACACATTACTTCTCTTGGGTATGCTCAAGTTACCTTGGACGTGCGCCGTCAACGTCGGGCGAACACACAAGTCGAACGTCGCTGTTCGTTTCAAGAGTTTTATGTCTACTTTTCCGTCTAATAATATTTTTTTAATCATTTAAGTCAGTCATTATCATATTATTCCTAGTTATAATACGTATGTCGTATATCTATCGATTAGCTGTGGTGTGTGGCTATAATCCATACCATAAAGGTTTAATTATTATTTATTAACTATATAATTTATCGTCAGCACTGCGAGTTAAATGTAATAAAACTATAAAATGTATTCTCGCGCAATATTTGTACTCAAAAAAAGAAAAATGTGAACTGAGAATTCCAGAAATAGTATGCAAAACAAATTCAAAATTATTTTTATGACATTAAAGATATTATTTCTTGCCAATAAACAATGTATACTTGAAATATTAAAAACGTATTTAAACAAGTCTAACCTATTATGAAAAATAAATGAACTTAAAAAATGAATGTTTAAAATTTGATTTTCAAATATTTTACTCGTTGGTATAATAAGCACCAAATCCATAGATTTATAAACACAAATATTTTAATACAAAATCATTAAAGCATAAAAAAATGAAAACTAAAATGGTTATGTCTTGAAAAAAATAATGTATCTATATTTTATGATTTATATTCACACTTATTTTGATATATTTTCACAATATGTTCACAATTGTGCAAATTATTAAATCCACAGCCCTGTTTATCGCTAATAAGTACTCACTGGTATTAATCATGATCAGAGCGTTTTCCTCTTGTCCAAATCTCCCAAATGTGATGCAAGTCACTGTATCTGGCATGGAAATCTTGTGGATCACCGTCGAACCGCAATACATGAGAACTAACCCCCTGGAGTGTCCATCAGCGTTGATCACGTTGCACGACACGACTGTCATTTCGAGTGACATACTTTGCACATACATGTTCACCATGGACGTAGGGTCTCCAGGTAACTTAACGTTCCATAAAGATACACACTGTAATTAGATAAACAGAGTTGTGAATGAAAAAAATTCGTCATGTAGGTGCAGAGACTGAAAGTGCTGAATGAGCTCAACGTGTCTGTCAGCCTGTCTATATATATGTCTGTATATATTTTCATGAAATTATTGATATTAAAGTAATTTATTTCACTACACAGTAGATTGAATTAATTTTTACCGAAAGCATTGCATTTTGGAAATGGCATTGTGCATATAAAATATACAGATATACCTACTTTAAAAGTTTAAAGTTTTCACGAATAATATTTTTAAATAATTTACTACAAAATAACAAAAATTGTTATTGGTTGAAGAATTTATTTAGACATTGTAAGTATATATTTTTGATATTTTTTAATTGGTATAAACAAGGTATGAGGAATCTTATATTACATTTTCAACGTTTTCGACCAAGCAAAAAAAATTAAATTTATAGGCATTTATAGAAAAAAATAAAAATCAGCAAAAAAAAATTGCTCAAAATGAGTCAAAATAATTAAAACGTTTACTGAAAATTTAAAGTATCGACGGTTATTTGTTTTTGAATTAGGTACTAGGTACAAAAAACAAAATCGATTTTGTCAAAAAGTGATTTTACGTTAAAAATTAATATTATTAAAAATTATTTTTGTTTTTCCCGACATTATGAAAACTACTGGGAATTTTCCATTTTGACCTTAAATGTACCAACTATATCAAATTTTCTTCTATAAACACCTCCAAATTTGAAAATCTAAGTATTTTTTCGACTAAATTTCGTGTTTACAGACTACGGATTTCTACTAAAACAAAAACACACACACATTATTGTAAAACCTATCTAAAATAATAATAAATTAATTAATAATAAAATAATGTAATAATACATGTTAATGTAATCAATATTAATTTCCTCTAATACATGTTTTAGATTTGTGCCTGTGTACACAGAATTTTAGTTTTTACTAATTTTTTTTTTTTGTTCATGAATGTATATATGAAAGTATAACTATTAACTATCAACTGTATAAGCTAGATAACAACAACGATGACTTGTACCAAATATATTCTCACCTTTAGAGTATAACACTGTAAAAGTCCGTCTATAGTGCAACAAATGAACTTGTCGATTCGGAGTATTACAGCCACAATCGCATGTGTCGTTTCGACTTTGAAACCGCTCGTCGACGATTTAGAAAAAATGTAAAGTCGACCCGTTCTTGTGGCTACAAGGATCTTATAGTCGACGTCGTACAGCCCAGTAGCAGACATATACGCTGTTTCGCCCTGCAACTGTATATACAGGTGCATGGAATATCAATTTCTGATCATTATATATTTATATTATTACTATATTATTTAAATTCAAAATTTTACGAAAAATATTACAACATATTTTTCGTAAAATTTTGATTGTACACTATATATGGCTATATAGTACTATATTTTATATTTGTTTATTTTTTCACGGATGAAGTCGGGTTATACAGCTAGTTATAATATTATATAACCTGGATTTCGTCATAGTATGTATAATCAATTCAATTACCTATACCTAACTAAATACTAACTCAGGGAAACTGCAAGGGAAAATATGTTATTATATAACACAATTCTAAAATACATTTTGATAATAATATATTTTTTAAATAATATACCTCGTATTTATCGGGTAAAATTTTAAACGATTCAGTATCGAGTATGCTGATCATGTCGGTGGTTGCTATTACCAGACAACTGACGCCATGTACATCGCTCATATTCCTTTTCAACTCCGTAACACATGTTATGGTGTGCTAAACATTATACATTAAGAGTATTATTTATCAACAACGAGCATCGGTGAATAAGTTAATTTAGCTACCTAATCATAAATCAATAATATAATAGGTAGGTACTTGCTTGTTTGACTAGATTAGTTTTCCTGCACTTCTCAAAATATTCGTTGACATGACACTCGTTTAAGCATAACATTTGCTGTGACGTTGTCGATAGACTCACGAATCCTATGGTCGACGACAACACTTGCAAACGTTTTAGCAGATCGAACGCATCTTCACTCTCTTGCCATAATTTACATTCTTCGGTATCTCTTATTGTCGTCGATTGAATTGAATATTTATGATAGGGCTTACAATTTCGGTAAAAATATATCTCATTTTTTATCACTACAGCTACACCTGCAGCAGTAAACATTTCATTCATATATAAAATACTACATATTAAATATTTAAATAACATTAGGTATATTATTATAGCCTCACGACTCACGGTTCACAAAGTAGCTAGGTAGGTATACAATAACTTTCCTAGTTATTTTATCATAAATAAACTTAGCTTTTTAGATTTACTTTGCGATTTTCACGTTAAAATTTAGTTAAATTACATTATATTTATTTTATTCTAAAATGGTACTAAAATCAGAATACTGAATAAGTGGAATAACCTAGGTACTACAAGAGGTGGCTGTAAAACTATAATTAATTTTCATGTGAAGAGGGTCTTTAATCTGCATTAGAAAACATAACATCACGTACCTATATTGTATAGGTAATTTTTTTGATATTATTTTGAGAGGTTTGCGTTTGGGCGAGCTTAAATAAAAATCACAGTGCGTCTGAGAAAATGATTTTAAGATATTATTATGTGCTAGGCGATATTGTTTTAGTAATATGTTTAATGCAATTGGGCAATATTTTGTCAACGAATTTTTCCTCTTTACAAATATAGTGTTAGGACTATCCGTTATTTCTTCTGGTATGATTAAAAATACAGTAAGGTTCCTCATAAGATTTTGTTTTATAGCAATTTAAGATACATAGGCACGGTATATTTTACATTTTGCATTTGAAGTAAAATAATTATGCACAAAAAAATAATATATAAAATTTTAAATTTTCGTAGCTAAGACTTGAAATTAAATATTTATAGGTAAACACAAAATAACAATTTCAGTTATTTTGTTGTAATTTAAAATTATTGTTTGTGGGGATTTGAAACTTATTCAGATATTATAAAAACTTTATATATACAAATATACAATGACATTTTCAAAACATTTAAATTCATTTTTTGCTATTTCCTATGCTTTATATAATATATCAATAATATATTATATCACAAACGTATTCACATCTTTCCGTGGTAAGTCGGTATTGATTCAAATGTTAATAACAATATTATATAATAAATATATGATATAAATCATAAATGTATACTAATATAGACTATAGCAATATACTATTATAATAATAAAGTAAATGCAATGTTTACGGAAAATAATAATTCAACGTATATACCATATTTCTAATAGTAAAATAAATTACTACAGTAGCAATTTAAATTTTAAATATATCACAAATAAAAATATCAAAAATATTCTTGGTTATATTATAAAATGTTATATAGGCTGTTGGGCTGACAGATTGACAGCTGTCTTTGCTCGGAATAGTTTTTCGTATGCAATAGTTTATAATTGAATGTTCAAATTTAACACATATATTGCAGTGACTTACTCGATGAAGGTACGGGAAGTCGCTCTCCTGTACAGACGGTTATACAGATTACAGACAGTTGTAGGTTTCGAGTGAACCTGATGTACCTAATGGATATTATTATTTATTTTTTATTTGATGATCCAAATCCTACACGCAGGGCCTCACAAAATTCCGGGACAGCGCTGTACTGCTCAATAATATTCTTATGAAATCATCCTAATATTGATAATATTATATTATAATATAACCTACAGGCTACAATAGTAACGATTAGCGTAGCCTAGTAGGTAGATACAATAATATTATACAAACAATTATATTTATTTGACGTGTTGTATAATATAATCGTATATTATGTATTTGTATAAGATATGAAAAATAATATTAATAATAATTATATTATAAGAATGTTGATTTAATATGACGATTTAATACGAAGTCCAACTAGTATTTTAACTAGTATTATAAGTATAGTTAGGTAATCATTTTTATGTTTATAATATTGATAATAAGCGTAATTTTAATAATAAAAGTCAGTCACGGTTTGGCTAAGCTGGACTTTGTAGAATCGATTATGAGAAAAAAAGATTAATTAATAAAATAATATATATATAAATTAATTTTTTAACGCCAAAGAATAGTACATATGTAACAGGAACGTATGCTGCGATCGTGGTGGCTGTTGAACGAACGGCTACTGCCGCCGCCGCCGCCGATGCATGCCGCGTGTCGACGATATCAAAACTGAGAACGAGTAGCAGTAGCGACTACCTCATGCGACCCTGGTACCGCCGACTCCCGTTTGTCCAATAGTGATCTCCTTTATCGAAATGTAAACGAGCAGTACAACTACCAAAGCAGTACTACCAAAAGCGGCACTCGAACATTATTGACATCAATAAAAATTCAAAACCCGTTAATAAATATCAAAACGGTTTTGATATTTTCAATATATTAACTTAAAAACAAACTTAACACGGTCAATAATGTTGATATCGAATATTGATCGTCTACGTAGTAGTGTAGTACGTCCATAATCCATTGAAATTTGAATTCCAATGGACTCCACGAATGCCACGACGTGTTTCATACTATATTCTCGACATCAGTCTACTGCATTCCACGCTCTCTCGATTTTAAATTCCCGCCAAATTCATTGTTACATTGTTATTATCACTGTACATTTTTCTATTTAAATCTAATATTTGAAAATGTAATACAAGATTCCTTATAAGTTTGTCTACCTTTATCCAAAAAAAAAAAATGTCTACTAGAAAATCAAATTAAATTTTTATGAGCGTTTCAAGTTGATATTTTGTTATTTTGTTGTAATTCAAAAACAAATGACTGTAAATACATAAAAATTTCACCGAATGTTTATATTTTCATTTTCTATACACCATAACATTTTGAAAATATTTTGACTCCTTTTGAGCTGTTTACGGACATTGTCAGTTTTTAATTTTTTTAGTTTTTTTGTCTATAATTGTCAATAACATTTTATTTGTTGGGTAAAAATAAGTGAAAATTTAAAACACGGATCCTGATATATTGTTACTATAGCAATTGAAAAATATTAAAAATAAATATGCAAAATTTTATTTTATAAGCATTTAAAGTTCAAATGTTGACAAAATTCAACAAATAAATAATCTCATAATAATATTGTAGTTAAAAATTTATAAAATGTTCAACTTTTATATCTAAGGATTGAAAATTTAAACAAGGTTCCACGTAAATAGGTTATATATAATTATATAAATTACTTAATTCACAATAATATCATCAAATATACTTAGTAATATCATAGGCTGACTGACAGTCTTCGCTCAGAATCGTTTTTCTTATACAATGATTTTATAATATGATTCAATTCAAATTTAACACCATCCATTACAGTGATCCACGTTTAACCTATACTGTACAGCACTACAGCAGAACGACACCGACTAACCTTTTTTTTATCATATTTTTGAAAACAGTTAAAAAAATAATATTATAATTGTATTTACTAAGTTAAAGAATATTATGTTTTTGCTTTTCTAAGAATAATAATCATGTTAGAAAGACACGAATTGCATAATTTAATCTATCTCTCGAATTTTGTTTATGACAATCTATTTCATAGCTATACCTATTTTGGAAGAAAACTACGGAGATACTAAGGGTGACTTTTGGGACATACTGTATAACAGAAATGAGTGTTTTTTTACTCAATAGACGCAAACAATTCGTAGCTTAAATATTATATAACCACCAATTAAGCAATTTACCAGAAATCACAATGTTAAAATATTAATTAATATTATTTAGATTAAATTATATAACTACCTACTGGATAGGATATGATATTGGTAATATATGTATATGTAGATTATTACTTTTAATTTAAATTAAAAACATTGCTGAACGAGTCTTGCCTCAAAATTGCACAAAACCAATACAAGTTGGTGCACATAAATGTATGTTAATGTCACTGGATATGATAATAATGAATCAGAATTTAATGGATTTTTAACATTTATTTGCAAATAAGGTAAGTTAACTTCAAATTTACTAAATAGTAAATTAATAATCTTACCAAAAAACTACGCAATGGGTACTAGGTAGCAATAGGTACCTACTGAATACTGATGTATACCCAAACCCAGCCACCTAAGAACCTACCTAATATATTATAATACATTTATAATCTATAACTTAAGGAATCTATTCGTTTAATTTTCAAAAAATAAATGAATTCATAGCAGCCGAATAGTTTTTGTATAATATGTAATATGTTAAATTAAAGTATTTTACGTTTAATATATAGGTATGCCTATAATTAATACCCATAAAGGTAAAACATGTGAGTAAAATTACATTACAATATTATATAACATGTACTTGGTTTATTAATTATTATTAAATTTTATATTACAAATTTTCAAATACTATTTTCTGTTAGGTAGGTACTATTATATATAACTTATGAGAAACCTTTAGTTAATTGAATACCATATTACCATATAGGTATATGCCTCTGATTCTTAAATATTTGTGACTTACATGGTATGTGTTGTTCGCTGTTATCCGTGTATACGGTTGTTATAGCCGACGGTTTTTCGTTCAAATATATCACGTGCGTTTGTTTCAACCCCTTGAATATCTAAAAAAAATTCAAAACAAAAAAAATTTAGAACACAAATGTGTATGAACCTATAGGTATTTATAGTAAATATTTTATTTGTTGTACATGTTATATAATATTGTGAAATTTATAATACTTTTAACTGCGGGCTGGACGTTCCCGAACCGAAATCTACGACCACGAATTTATTATCGTTGTCGCCGTGGACATCGGACAACATCATACAGCAGTTGTACGTTTGCAGATTGATCGGTGGGTTGATGTCTACGTCTATCCACGTAGAATTCCTGTAAAAAGATCGTACATTTAATTTCAATACTAATAATTGCTATATAGAATAGTGATCAATAAATAATATTATATTATGGAGAATAGTCGACTCGTTTACATTTTAAATTATTTTTCACACAAAAACAACAGTCATAACAAACGTAACGTAATTATAAACGACACTCGAACATGTATTAATTTGTGCACTTATTATGCGGCAGTGTTTTTATACACTCATCGTATTTGTGACAAAATTGTATTGTATACAGTGGTATCCTTTTGTTTCAGAACTTTTCGGTGTGTTGTACAGTCGGTCGCTTAGCAACTATCTATCCGTCCTCGTGCCGTTTACCTTCTATGAATTGAAACTTACTGTTGTATAGGTTAGACGGATAATTTCATACACAAATATTATTAATTCTCTTATTTTGAATGACGAACAATGAACTGCGATCTAAAACATGTACTGTGTACTGACAATTTGAATGGTACGCTGATGGCCCGCTTGAGATTGTTAAATGAAAATTATCAATTGGCTTTTAAAAATTAAAAGTTCATAGACAGGACTTATTGCTTAACAACTTCATAAACAAAGCTACGGAACTACGCATACCTCCACAAATACGTGGAGGTTAAAAACATATTCATGAACATCTTTACTTTAAAAAAAAGCTGAAGCCCTCAAGTGTGCTATACACCTATACTAAAATGTGTGTGAAAAAATTGATCCTCAGTCCTCACACACGTGCAGCCGTGCAAGTATATAATATAGGTACCTCTTACATTAGTGAGCGAATACCGCACAAATAATGCACGTAAAGTTTTAATCAAAATTTAAGTGATTTTTTTTATACACTTCATCGGTATTTTTGTTTCTTGTGTAGGTATTGATACATATTTGATATTTTAAATAACCCAAAAATGTTCACACCGACACTTCGACAAATGATTACAATGACAAATGATTGGTAGGCATATAATTATTATATTTAGTTAACCGTTACACTCACCACTCGGATGACGAATTATAAGCCTGTAGAACGTATAGGTAGACCTGGTCGATAACGGCTGACATAATATATCTAAGTACGCCTTATAATAATCTCTATGACTATATGCGCACACGGACGAAAAACAAACATCCGTCGGCGTGAAAAATAGTATCATATCTCGCGGTCTACCTATATACATGTGCCGCGGGCTCTATACGGCGTGTATAATATTATTATCTTGTAATAAGGTAATAGCGTATAAGAAAACAAATAATAGTGTATGCTTACCACTCTCTAAAATCGTATTATCTCTGCAGCTGGGTGGTATAATGTCGACATGTCGTTTTAATATTACCACGAGATAATAATAATAATAATAATAATCGAGCGCTCTGTGCCGACGCAACCGCTTACATATAGATGTATAGGTATAGTTAATAGATACCATCGCTCAAGTACCATCGTAAATATTGATATTGTAGGGATACGTCAAAACATTTAAGTTCCAAGTAATTCGCAGCAGTACGCGTCCAACTGGTTCGAATAGAATATTTCCAAGTTACCTGAATAATTATATTATAATATAGGTATATCCGTAATACACGGATTTTCGTTTACCCAATTGTAAGATCAGTCTATTTACGGACGCATTTCTGCAGGTAATAATAAATATAATAGTATAATGTATTATGTAATAGCCAGTAGGTTTAGGTATAATTTGGCCCGGTTATGGGAGTTAATAAAAACATAATTAAATCTTATTCGAAAATCGCAAGTGAATCTTACAGGCTTAGTATAAATGTACAATATTCAAATAAAAAAAATTGCTTTTTCACTCAAATCTATATTATATTATTAGGTTATACTATCTATCATCACGTATAGGGACAACAGAGTGGGAAGCTTGTCAGTTATCAGACATTTATAAGTATTTATTTTTTTTTTATGAAAGGAAATAGCTTAAGTTTTAACTTCAGAAACAATGCATGACAATCAATACCTAGGTGGCTAGGTATATAATATGTTGTTTTGTTAAAATGCATTAAGAAAATATTTCTCAGTTTATGAACCACTGAAAAAAGATTGTTATTGAAATAGTAATTGGATTTCAGTAGTATATAAAAAATAAAATTGTATCGGGATTACCATAGATTAAAAGCGAAAAGATTATATGCGAACGATAATTGTTAACTAGTCAGTTACTCGGTTCCTTTAATTCCCTATATTCGTACAATATTGTACCAGTGTACCTATAAACGTTGTCATATTTGTCGCAATATATAATATTATGGTAACACGTTGAAATAGATATACACCAAAACAGCAACGACTAAACAGATATTAAGCATAAAATAGCTAAAATACTTAAATACATAATATAGTAAACGTTCAAAATTGCTAAACTTTCTTATTGCGCCTATTTCTTAGGTAGGTGCTAGTTATAATTATTATTATAATCATTATTAAAAAACATAAATTATTAATAAAAATAATAATTAGTTATAAGTTATTGTATATGTAAAGGTGGACCGCAGTCTGGGCTGCAGTAATGTATCATGTATGATTTTAATAATTTATAGTAATAGAAGTCTAAGAACAGTACCCATAATTTATGACCAAAAATATATTTTAGACTTTTTTTCCTATTTGTGGGTTGTTTTTAATAACACCAAAGCGTATATGATAAAAAATATAGCTTTCGTAAATAATTGATTGCACGTGAAGAATTCAAAATATTGTGTAGAATCATCGTAATATAGTGTAATATAATGCGTGCCTAATATGGTACCTGTGACATTTTTTCGGGGGATTACCCCTGTTTCCACACCCCTCAAATATGGCACTGGTTCAAAATGTACCTAAGTCTAAAACGTTGTAAAATAAAAAAAAAACACTCAAATCATGAAAAAAATAAAATAATAGGTAACAATAAGCGTGCATAATATTTTTGATCTTTCGAGTGAATAATATTACAGTAAAACTTCCGTTAACGGTCACCTCTATGTAACGGTCAATTTTTTTGGTCCCGCCGAGTGTACCTTAGTGTTATTCTACCTCTGTAGGACGGGCACCTCTAAATAGCGGTCGTTATTTACAGTCCCCTCGGCGACCGTTATATGAAAGTTCTACTGTATTATATTATATTCAGTGAATCATAATTTCGAGCATCGGTGATTAACGCATTATCATTTTTTTTCATGCAGATAAAATTCGGCCGCCATGAAAGCCGGCGGCGGAACGCTGGTCCGGTTGACGCTGAGCGGCGGAGCGTTGGTCGCGTCCATCGCGGCGGCGTGCTGTTTCCTGGCCGTGTGGTCGTACTGGTACTACGAGCTGGACGCCGACTGCGTGCAGGCTCGCGACTGCAAGTGCCTGCTGTTCGGCACGAGCTTCGCGGGCGGCGGTTTCGTGGGTGGCGACCTGTTCGCGTGCCAGTACGTCGCGTACTCGCTAATGGCGTCCGCCGGGCTCGCGGCCTACACAAGCGTATACTACGGATGCAGGTTGCTGCTGTGCGCGGGCCACGGCCGCGGCCGACACCAGCACCACCGGCCAGTCAGGCCAGTGGCCGAGTCCAGACCCGAGGACGGCACCAGGTACATTAATAATTATTATATTGTATTACTAATTTATAATTTTAATTTAGTATTATTAAACTTAAGAGGACGGTGGCATCCCCATGCGTTGTGTCTGTCTTAATTTTCGTTCACCTGTTTCAATGGTCTGCTGTTAGTTTTGATATCAGAGCGAATTACCAAACTTTTAGGCAACAACATTAACTGTGTTCTCTCTTTGGTTTTTTACGATATTTTAATTTTTTAATGAATTATCAGCATTTTTAAATATTAGGTAGCTACTACTATTTTTTTTTTTTTTTGGAAATACCATAAAGATAAAATCGTTCTTTTACAACGCCCGCGCCATTCAAGTTATTCTTGATATTTAAGAAAATACAAATACAAAGTTTCAAGATTTTCGGTCGATTACTTAATAATGTAAATATTAATCAATCCTTTATGTTCATCAACTTACCACACTTTCCCCTACATACACTAAATTTTTTTTGTTTTATTAATTTGATAATATATTATCTAAGAATTATTCAAAATGTAAATTTAGTTTTATTCTAATTTTTGATTTAACTGAATTAAAAAAATATTATTTATTTACCAGACTTGGACCGACCGCAGTACGCTTGAGTCGAAAAATAATAGAAGCGCGAGACTCAATCGAAGAAATAATTAGATTTCCAGGGAAAATAATTATTTTAACACTTACTATCGGCCACGGCCTTCACGCAGTCACGCCCCTCTGAATCCAAATGTTTTAGTCCACAGATACAGATAAATGGCTTAACGATTTGTCTTGCAATTATTCTCGCTGTCATGGCGTTAAATATGTTTATTGCATCGATCGTACTGAGTAACGGATATATATCGACCTGTCTGCAGTACGTGCATCGAGTGAAAAGTTATTTGATGGTATCTAATATTTTAAATTTATATTTTTTATTCTATAGATAGGTTATTATTTTGTACCTCGCCACCTCGGTACCTATACCCAACTATAGTAACTACGAGGAAATTATGTAGCGGTAAGCGTTGGAAAAGTTTGATAACTGAGAAATTCGGAATGTCTGTTTGCTAATTGCTAAACAATGAAGTAAAGTGTAATCGTTTGTAGACATTGCAAACTCCGTGATCCATCGTTTTGTCTCATCAGTTATTTAGTTCCACTAACCAATACCTACCGGCTACCGTGGTTGAGTTTGTTCATTCTTTTTCCGCTTTCCGCTTATTAACGCAAGTCACACGGGTCCTCTAGTTATTTATTACAATCAATACTTAACTTTACTTAATTTTCTATGATTTTAACTAAAGTTTGTTAATTGAAATTAGGTACCTATATATATATATGTATATATATTTCATTTAAGATTATAACTGTTACCTATAATGTCTTGAATTCAGAATTACATACCATGGTTAATTTACACAACGCACCAAGCGCTTACAAATTTCAAACTTTTCAAACGTTGGCGTTATCGTACTGCAAAACGTTTTCCGCTATAGAATTTCCTCATTAGTTTAACAATCAGTAGGTAAATGTTTTTTCAACTATTTATAGGTTTCCGGAAACATGGTAGAATTGATAACAAATCGTATGTCTTGTGGGACCATTTACGATTTCATGGACTACTTACAACCGCCATCGCGACAGGTGACATATGAACTGATCCATCGACACAAGACCAATCCACGCGATTCTGTGATTAATACATCGGCACTTTTAATTATATCTATTGTACTGTCGTGGTTGAACACATTTATATGGATTGTATTTACGTTTTGTACTTATTATTTCAGATGAATATAAGGGTTAGATTATTTGAGTGTAGGTAACATGTTTACCATTAATAATACCTACCTTACTGTGTATGAATAATCATTTGTTTGTGTAAAAAATTAAACTGCAAATCCAACTGCTTTAAATAAAATATATTTTATCATATTTTCTTAATTTTATTATTGTTACCCATACTAGGTACCTACAAAGTATTATAGTAGCCGAGAGCAATTTTTAGGTACCTAAATGGTCAACATCTGCTCATATTCCTGTATTATATTAGTATTTTATTTATATTTTTTGGCACCTTCACCCAACTTAAATGGTCTCGATTACGATTACCTATAATAAAGTAGGTATTGTAGAAAACGGACGCTCGACAATCTATGAAAGTTCAGTGGCGTAATTTGAGGGAAAACAAGGTGAGAATTTACCCCTGTGTGATTGTAAAATCAGTCTAATTGTTGGGCCGATAATTGGTAAAATAACATAACAATAATTTTTATAATTTTAAGAAAATATAATATTGTGTAAGCACTAGACAATTTTATCACGATAATAACTAATATATTTTTTTTATTATTAAATATATACGCTGCAGATGATGAAGACATTTCAAATTAGAATTTCTATAAAAAAAAACCGGATCAATACTAAATGTATCCATGATTTCGAAAAACCCCTTTATAATATAGGTTACTTATTTAAAATGATTAGGTTTTTCAATTACCAACTTTTTGGCAGACGCATTTCATGTTACAATTTACCTAATTTATAAATCATATATACCACAAGTGGGTATATATTTTATAATTCTATTTTGAGATTCTCTTCAAAATTAAATTGTTGGCCGACGTACCTATGTCAAATGTTTATCGTTAATTATTATAAATTATTTTATTTTATGTACGTATATGCCTACTCATTTTACAGCGTGCTTATATTTTAGATAACATAAATACGATAAAAGTTATTTGCTTCTAAACATTTTGTTTTTTTGTTTTTTTTCATTAGCTTATAAAAAATGGTTTGATAGTAATATTAAAAAAAAGCACGCTGTTGCACAGATAAAATTCTTCTTTACTGTATTGTGAACATTTGGTAATTCTACAGCAAAAATGGTGCGAGAAAAGTAGTCCCACGCAAAACAATTTTTGGCTATTTCTATATAAATTATAATTTATAGTTTATGTGAAATATTAATAAAGTGACTACCTAATGACTAATGAGTAACGATTAACGTTGATACTCGATAACGATCACTGATTGGCAATAAACATTATACACATTAAAAAAATATACGGTATGTCTCAGAAGTCCCGTATCACCCTTAGTATCTCCGTGGAAAATCAATATATTTAAATTCAGTTTTTTTACAGTCATAAGTATGGAAATTCTGATAAAATAACATAATATTCGATTTTTTTTTTTTTAAAATTCAAAAATTTTCAAAAAAATTTTTTAGGCAAATAAGTTATTAAATTTCCAAGATAGCCATTTTGTTGATCATATTTTTTAAAACAGTTCAAAAAAAAAAAAATATTAAAATTTAATGAAAATCGCCCAAGTTAGGGCTAATTATTATTTTTAATTTTAGCCAAAAATCAGCGTGATTGTAATAATTAACATGCGAATCGTATTTTGCTAATGCCTGTATGCATAGGTAACATAACTATTATTCTTAGAAATTCAAAATAATAATTAGCTCTAACTTGAACAATTTTCATTAAATTTTAATATTTTTTTTTTAAACTGTTTTAGAAAATGCGATCAACAAAATGGCTATCTTGGAAATTTAAAAAACTTATTTGTATAAAAAATTGTTTAATAATTTTTGAATTTTTGAAAAAAAAAATCGAATACTATGCTATTCAATCTGTATTTCCATACTTATGACTGTAAAGAAAACTGTATTTAAATATATTGATTTTCCACGGAGACACTAAGGGTGATAATCTTAATTTCAATTATTTACATATCTGTATAAATTATTGGAACTAGAAAGGAACGAAAAATTTTGTTATTTTTCCTTGACAAAAAATTACTCATTTATTATCTTTTTCTTTTTTTTACCAAAAGGAATTCGTTCCTTTTGGAACTAGTACCTTCCAAACACTGTTGTAAATAATAGACCTAACATTTTAATACAATGTTAGTTTTTAAAATTTATAATTTAAAAATGTTATTACTTACGATATAACTTAAAATTATTTAGTTGCTAAGCCTTGTAATCTATAAGCCCCAAACTTAATATATTTATCTATACACCCTTCAAATAATAACGAATATTATAGTAAATAATATTATGTATTTTCAATTTTATGATGTTTGTCGAATGAGATAGCAATAACAAATTGCAACAAACTGGCGGATAGAAGAGCTACACTTCCCTTCGTCCGATAAAATTGAATGTTTCTTTATTTGTTCACTAAATACTCAAAAACTACTGGACCATCTTCAATAAAAATTATAATATCAATAAATTCCTATCAAAACTCTAAAGGCGCGTTATAGCTTATATTTTTTACCCCTATATGTTGCTATAGTATGGCTCAAGAAAAAGAAACATTATTTTGTTTATTTAGAATTTAAATAGTTGTCATTAGTGTTACAGATTATATATTACCACTATTAAACTTAACAGATTGTAGCATATAAAATTGTTTAAAAGAATATTTAAAAAAAAACAAATCCTAAAATTAGATACCTACCTACCTATATACTTATGAACACAATTAGTAATTATTACAATGACAAATTTGTGATTTGCTTTCTTAATTCTGGACAAATTTTTTTATGCAATCACATAAAGACAAATATCAATATTATCGATGTTGTATTTACATCGGCTTTTAAGTATTCGTTGACTCTATCTTCAATGTATTTTGTTTATATCAAAAATATGTCCAGAATTAAGAAGTGGTATCATTGTCATTGAGTTTACATTATATATTTCAACTGAAATAAAACTCAAAACTATAGAAAGATAGATAAGTTTTAACCCGGGTGAAGTTGAGTAGTATTGTGTAATAACAGCTATTTATAAAAAATATTATAATCTGGGGATTCGATTCCAACCGATGTTAAGGAATTATATAATATAGGTAATTTTCTGTGCAGTGCCCTGGGACGGAACGTCACAATATGTCAAAATATTAATTATGTAAAATTACTAATTGGTTTAAGAAATAATTTATTATAATATAAAATAGTCAAGCAATTATTAATATTCTTGTTATTTTGGAAAAACTTTGTGGATCAATAACCACACAGCTTTATTAATTTATTATTATTGTGAACTACCTATCGAAAAATAATAATAAAATATTTCAGAATTTGACTATTACAATGATGATTCATGATAGGTAATGTATAATAACTATATATTAAATGTAAGTGTTTAACACTATAACTATAGGTCTATACTTCTATTGAATGAAAGAAACATAATATAAGTGAAATAAAATGTAGCCACTCACCTAGACGTTAAAATTTATCTTAATAAGAAAATATTATATAGGTAATTAATAGAATATAGAAAATGAAAAAAAAAAGTTATTTTATAAATTACATTAATAAGGATATCTCACATTTTTACAAAAAACATAGAGAAAACAAAAAAAGTATAAAAATATTACCTAAGTTCAGTATTTATAATAAATATATCTTACCTTTTCGGAACCTGACCACGTTAGATACATATTATGATAGAATTGATAGATAATATATATTACATGTATATAATATGTATTATTATTGATTATAAATTATTAATAGGTTATATTTAATATTTATATATTATAATCAATGTCACCTATTATTTATAATATGTAAATTAGTGACACATTGATACTGTCTAAAATTGCCTATAATTCAGACAAATAATTACTAGGAATATGTATCCAAACGATTCTTTCTAAAATCATTGATTCAACATTTAATATACATTTCCTCTATTTATGTTTTTCTGTCAACAATAAAATGATTAAAACTATTTTAAAATATTGAAAATGAATAGGTAAGTACAGCTTATGTCTATCAATTATTAAATTACTATACTTAAGGTGGGCAAGGGCATCGCTTTTTTGTATTGTTGGTGTCTAGACTCTAGAGGTGTTGCTGTAACGGATGTGTTAAATTATAAATCAATTATATAAAATCATTGTATACAAAAAACGATTCTGACCGAAGACAGTTTTGTCAGCCTATATTACTAAGGATATTTTATGGTATTATACTATAGTAGCTATTAAAGTAATTTATTTTACTATAAGACATTAGTAATATAGTAGGTTGAATTAATTTTTGCTAAAAAATTTTAAATATCATTGTATGTATACTTACAACAAAACAATAAACTTTAAAAGTTTGAAGTACCCACAAATAATATTTTTTAAATTACAACAAAATAACTGAAATTGTTATCTTTGTTTGGATATCTATAAAAAAAAAACAGTGTTAATATATTTTTCAGATTTTTTGATTGCAATATGATCTACTTATGAGAAACCTTATTTTAAATTTTCAATTTTGAGCCATAACAATTTAACATTTCATAAATTTTTAACTAACAAAAACATTTCCAAATTATTGAGATTTTTATGAATGTTGTTTGAATTTGAACTTTAAATGCTTATAAAAATTAATTTGAAATTCCGATAAACTGTTTTTACTTGATTAAGGTAGGAAAACCTATGGAGAATCTTGTATATTAAAATTGTGGATATAAATTTAAAAAAATATGAAATATTTTTTTATAAATAATATATATTTAATTTAAGTACCTATGTTAAATTGAAACCAGTTGACCTATTCGATAAAATATGAATCCTAATCATTATTCATGTATTTTGAAATGTTAGAATCCCTTTTTATGGCTTAACAATTAAAACATTACTAAGTCTATTCAAAAAAATTTAAGTTAAGTTAGATCCAATATATTAGTGTAAGGTATAAAATAGGCATGTGTTTAGTATCTATTTTATATTATATGATATTTATCATCTAAAGAAATACAAGAAATTCACTTCGTCATTTGTATATTGTGTATTTTGAACACTGTACATATTTTTTATTAATACTAAAACTAATACAAGCACAACATTAATTAAAGTGCGTTAAATTTAAAATTAGTAACAAATTTGAAGACTTGTTAGACACATAATTTGTTTATAGGCAAGTGAACTGAAATTCTTATTATTAATAAATTTAAATAATTATAAATATTTATTTTTAAAATAATTTACACGACTCATAAAAACGTTGAGTTAATTTTTGCCATACAAATTATATTGATCATAGTTATGATTATAGTAATAATTTAATATGTTACTTTTGATTGTTCTTCGTCAACGTCAGGCACTTCCAAGTGAAATTTTAATTGACATAACTTTTCTAGCACAGCAATACCTTGAAAATAAAATTATTTCGTATTATTTTTATACTATTTTATACTTTTGAAATAAATTAATATATTTATCTAGTTTTTAATAATAGTTATTAGTTTTTACCTTCTCCTCTGTTGTTATTATATTTGCATTCCCATGCATCAAAAAGCATATTGTAATATCTGGAGCCATCAAAGTATTGATGATATTTAAAAGATGTGGTGGTTGGAAATACTTTTTGAAATCTAAAGTCATAAAAATCTTGATTGTAAGTTGTTGTCATATTAAGTTATAAATGTAGAAAAAATATATAATATTAATAAAACACATACGAGCCAATTTGTGTAAGTTCATCTTCATATACAATAAGATGCCGAATATCATCTGGTAATAGATCATTTAATATGCTATCAATATACTATAAAAAAAATTGAAAGTTTACAATAATTGATATTTTTAATAAATTGTAGTTAATAATTTAGTACTTCTATTCTGGATTCAACATTTGTATAATATTCTTGTTTTTCTTTTTCTCTAGCAGATAAAGTGAATGTATATAATCTTTTATCATAACATAGTGGTGATTTGACTCCTAACATTTTGATTAAAGTACTCTACACAAATATTTTAATTAAAAAAAAAAATTTTAAAAAATGTAGGTTATTGAAATTAGTTAAATAAAACATATATTTGTATAAGCTATTATATAACTCACATGTGTACTACGAGACATTTTGTTAGGGATATGATAACCAACCATATTCATTAGGTCTTTGACTAATGGTCCTTTGACAGCCAAGTCAAGCGGTGAAGATGAATGTAATGAAGGAGATATATTGACCTAACATTATGCAATAATACCATTCATCAATTCAATTTTACAAACATTTCATTTTAACTTTACCTCTAATATCCAAGGTTTAAGATATTCATCAAACAAGACATCTATTCCAAATAACTCGTATGCGTTATATCTATTGCTCAGATTTGATCTACACATTTGACTTATAGGTGATTCACCACTAATTAGGGTTTTTACAACTAGATCTTCTAAGCTTGCCCACATTTTTTTTACGTCGATCTTGCGTTCTTTTTCCATATACGACCATAATGACCGTAATGACCTAAGTTATTGTAATCAATCAATAATCATTATATTTTTTTAAATACAAAATCTAACATTAAATCTAAAATAAATACAATTTATTTATGTACCATTTATGACCTTGACATGCATCCGCATCTTCATTTTCAGTAAACTGACTACTAAGTCTGTTAATACTGTAGTTTGTCAAATGCATATATCGATCAGATATAGAGGTAAGATCAGATGAATACTTAACTGAAATATTATTAATAACTAAGTGATAATTTCAATTTTCAATCATATAACATAAATATATATATTATACCTGAAGCAAATCGAACAAGACCATTATCATAAAGATATATACGAAGTGGATTGATTGAAGTGATGAGTATGTAAAGTCTTAAATCAAATTTGGTATCATTGATTAAATATGGATTATCTATGTACCTTTGAACAACTAAAGGTATTTTCTTTGGTATTTGATCCCATTTTGATATAACACGAATTCCAGTTCCTCTAGCAGATGCTGGCTGTAAATTAAATCAAGATATTAGTTTGATCATAATTTTAAGGAACAATTTCAAAAACAATACTGGTTTAACAATCCATTTGTCTTCATCATTTTTCTCCCAAATTTGTCGTAAAATGTTAGCTTCTTGAGGTAATATATATGATGTGGGTATAAATCCAAAATGTTCATTACCATATTTCATCATTAATCTATTCAAGTTTTTCCACAACCTATCTTTGCGACCAATTTGAAAAGTACCCGGAAAATGGTTAAGTTTTTGCTGTTGCCAAAGTGTTTTGAAACATAATGATTTCATATGTTTACCCCAAGTTCCAACCCAATCATTAGATTCTTAAAAATAATAATTATAAAAACAAATATTAATTTTTATTATAAACATCTTTTTAATACCTACTAATATAAAGTAAAAGGAAAAAAGTACAAGTACACTCACGTGATCAATGTCACAGCATTAATACATTAGGTGAAGGAGCTACACCACAGAAAACATCAACAATAGGAGGTGTAATACCACAGTGATTTTGTAAGGAAATTACATTTGGATTTGAGTGATTAGTTATGATAGAAAGATTAGTTGCATTTTGAACTTAACTATGCTCACTTTTCACTAGTTTAAAACCACTATTTTGGATAGTTTGGCGTACAACAATTGGTGTTATGGAACTTAGTTTCCATTTTAATAACTTTTGCAAAGGTAATGGAAATGTATCGCCTGTAATAATAATTATTGAACAATTAATATTTTTTATAGAAGTAAATATTAAGTAAAAATATTGGTACCTAGGTACCTTTAATATTGTGTGAAGAAAATCTTATGTATGGTGGCATATTAGAAAATAAACTAGGTCTTAGGGCTGAATGGTATTCAAAATAATCTGTTTGTTTTTGAGTACCTGTAAGTATGGTTTGTAGGAATTGCAAATTATTATTATTATACATTTTTGTTTCACTAAATTCCTATTTGAAACATCACCTACCTGAAAATAAATTGTCAAATACTAAGTTATTTTGTTCATCAGTCATAAAATCTTGTTGTATACTCTTGTTAAGAGTTTTCACTATTTGAGATTGTAAGATTTTTTGAGCATCTATTATAGAAACAGTATATAAATATAATTTAAACAAATACATAGTATTAAGGCAAGATGTAGTTAATATTTACTTTCAGATGTGAAGTCCATGTGTGTTTTTAATGAACTGAAATAAAATAATTTAATAATCACCTAGATTTAAAAATAAAATATTTTATTTTATTCTTACTTAGCAGGAAACATAGATGTGTTATTTGTATTATCAGTTCTCCTTTTAGTTTTATGAGTTAATGTTATATTATTTTTGTCAGATAATTTTGATTTTGATTTTTCACTATTAAGTATTAATTCTGGAATTGGAATTGTTTTGTCTTCCTTAGTAATCAGTAATGATTCATTCACCTTAGGAGTGTCTTCAATATTTTTCATTGATTTAAATGTTTCTTTTGATTTTATAGGCATAAGTGTATATAACCGTTCATGGTAGACAAGCGTTTTCTGATTTGGAATGTTTGTGAGATCTTTATTCTTTAGATTTGAATTATTATTCAATTGATTATTTGCGGTTAAAGATGAGCATCCTATGTTCCTCATAGAGTTTATAGAAATAAGATACTTAGGAAGAACTGTTGGTAATATCTAAAGTAAAATGTATTCTAAATAATATAAAATACAGATAAATAAAAAACTATTTTACTTACATTACGCTGGCAATGAACAGGAGATTGTCTTATGTTCATATTATTGTTTTTAATTGATGTGTAATTAAATTGATCACTACTTTTGAACTTCTCTTGATGTACACAGTTCTTATTTTCTTCCCATTGTCTTAATTACTATTATGTTGAAAAATATCATTGCGTCTATCATTCTGTTCTATTTCATATGTTATAGATTGTGTTATATAATCTTTCTTTTTAATTCCTTAAAAAAATTGGTATCTTACATTTTTACTATGCATAGTTAGTTTCAAATTTATTTATTAATTTTGAAAATTTTAAATAAGAACTTTTTAATAAACTAATTAAAAATAACTCTTTCTACTTACCTAATAAAGTAAGAGGTCTGGACGATGCATTTGAGTAGTTTAAATTGTCCAATGTAGGATCAGTATTCAAAATTGGATAGGGACTTGATTTCAGAAGTCTTTCTGAACTATGATCCATTGTTTGATATAAGTTGGTACAGAAAGTTTGTAAACGATCTATAAGATACCACTGTTCTTTAATCCCATCTGATGAAAATACATTATGTTGTTGGTGGGTATCAAGTGGTTGAGATATTTTTATTATATTCATATGTACATTGCATGAGGGGCAAAAATAATTTTCCGGTACGGTTTCTACATTTGGCAGATTATTAACCAATAATAAAAAATATTACTTTATGTAGGCTAATTAAAAATTTCTTATCTTAGTATATTACTTACCTAATGGATAAGGAGATCCTGATAATGTATTTAAGTAGTTTAAATTATCCAATGTAGGATCAGTATCCAAAATCAGATAAGGATTTAATTTTAGCAGTATTTCTGAACTATGATCCTTTACTTGATATAAGTTGATACGAAGAGTTTGTAATTGATCCATAAGACTCCACCATTCTTCAATCTCATCTGATGAAAATGATTTATGTTGTTGGTGAATATAGTGGTATAATAGTGGTCGAAATCTATATATTCTATTCATATGTACATTGCAAACTAGGCAAAAAAATTTTTCTGGTACTGTTCCGTCATCTTCAGAATTATTTACAATATCTTTAATTAATATTGAGTATGATTTATTGTTCATTTTCTATCAACTTGTATACAAAAAACTGTAAGATTTGTCTGTTTAAATGATAAATTATTAAAAAAAAAATTAAAGCATCAGGTAAGTATGTTTAGTAAAAATATATTAGGACACAAAATTAAGTTATAATATTATATACAATTAAACATCACAGTAAATATAAATACATAAGTTTTAAAATATATTATGGAGTAAGAGAGGAGAATAAGCTAGGTTAGATGTATTTTAGACAAATGAGGTCAGTAGTTAGATACTGGCATGTGTATTGTGTATAGTATAGGTAGGTACTTGGCACAATGTTAAGATACTTCGACATATATGACTATATGAGTATATCTTTATACTCTATCATTTATAGAATGACATTAAAGAAAGGCCATAGTCCAAATTATTTAAAAGGAAATTCTCCTTTGGAATTCTTTAAAATATTTTTCAAAAATAAGTACATATAGAACACTGTTGTATCTATTCCTATTTATAGGAAACAAATTAATGTAACTACAATTCAAGTGTAAATTAATTATTGAATTAAATTATCATCATAATTTATTGTAGGTATTATCTACCTATTATCTACTGCATTGCATATAAATATAAGTTTTAAAAAAATTTAAAGATCATGAAATAATTAAAATATACTTAGGTATATGTTGAACTATTAAAGGCCTTACATAGTAGGTACTTACATTTAAGAGTCCAACATTTACCAGACTTAGCTTAGTAACCAAAATACATTCATAACAATCAATAAAAAAGGTAATTATTGAATTTTATTAAATAGTTCATGATACATTGACTAAAAATATTCATTCCAAAGTACAAGATTTAATCATTAAAACTTTCACAAATTTTCACAAAAGTACACGCGAGTACACAACATTTTTTATTCACCATTGCATAATTATTAAAAAACTACATGTTCCAATATATTTAAAAAATAAAACTAATTCAGTCAAATCACCTGTACTTAATAATCCTGGTAATTTTTACTTTACTTTGGAATTTTGATTGATAGTACATTTCGTTTTGGTTTAGACATTTAACTTAAATTTTAATAATTATAGATAAGTTGTTTCTCCTTTTCCCTACCTATATTTTGTTATGAGTTGTCAAAAAAATATCACTTCTTAGTTCTTACAATGTTATTTATGATATACGCGTGCATGAAGTATGTATTTATAAATATAGTAAGTAACCTGTTTGAACGTTTTGGGGCTAGGTTAGATTTAAATGAATAAAAATGTATACATGGCTTAGGCACTCTGGTTTCTATAAATCAGGCTCCACTACACTACAACAAAGGTAGGTAATTATAATAATTGATAGTCATTTATTATTATATTAAGTACTAATTAGAGATGGTACCTATTTTAAAGGATTTTTAAATTATCTGAAAAACCAATAAAATACACATAAATGTAAATTACTAGTAAAACCATAGGCACAAATCACCCTAACATAATAGGAGGGCTTTCAAGACCTTTTAAAAGAAGTAAAGCCGCAAGGTGCTTTGTCGCTTACATTCCCTATATATTGATACTCATCCTTATATCTGTAACATTTGACATCTCTATTAATAAAATAAAATACATTAAAGATTTAAATCAATATAACGTGTAGGGCTGTGAATTTATAAGAAAATGTATTCTTTTCGCCTATTGTAAAACATAACTATTAACTAACTTAACACAAAGTTTAAATTAGGTACAAACAAACTCAATTTAGAATCTTTTTTACATTTTAAGAACTTTTTTTAATTTTAGGTCTTTTGTAGCATTTATTGGTCATTTTTTCATTCTTTATCACTTTTTTTCAATTTCAATATTTTTACAAATCCCATATTTTATTAAAAACTTTTTTCTCATATTTCACTCATATTTTTTTAATTTTTATCTTATACATTTTTGTAAATAGTTAAAAATAATTAAAAATATAGTATTTTTTGATAGATTTCAGATTTGTGTACCTTTTATATTTTTAATTCATTTTTTAGGATACATTATGTAGGTATTAACAGGTAGTGCATTAGTGCATTTTAAAGTTGATTTATTTAGATTTTAAACGCATTTTTTTAAGGTTTTTCACTGCATTAGATTCACAGCCATAATTATAACAATTTAAACAAATCAATGTTTTTTTTAAGTTATAATAATACTTATTATACTATATTATAGTATGTACATTAAGTGGTGTAGCCAGGGGGGATTTTGGGTTTAGAAATGTCCCTCCTAATAGTGTATTATTTATACACGAAAACTGTAAAAAGCATGGTTTAATTTATACTTAACTCCCCCTCCCCCCCCCCCCCCATTTAATAATCTTCGCTACACCACTGTGTACAACGAAACTTACATATTATTACAACGTTTCATGACATCATGGGCAAACAAAAAAAAATTGTGTTACAAAGAATATCATAAAATAAAATACATTTGGTTCTCAAAAATATTTAGTTTAACACACCCTTAGCACCCTGTGATTTGCGCCAATGAGTACAACCTGAGTTCCAATATTAAAATTTTGGTTAAAGCTAGAATTAGCATAAGAATAAATTCATGCCTAATAAGATTATTATTTATTTTTATTTTTATTAGAATTTATATCAGATAAATATTGAGTGGGTACCTAGGTAGGTACCTAACATAGGTGCCACAGGATCTCATTACAATATAAGTTAAACTTAAAAAATATTTGGCTAGTTTAATAAATAATAGGTGTTAATTAATATAGATTAATAAAACTTATTCCCTTCTATTATTATCTATTAGCGGTATAACACGAATTCACCAGAAAAAAATAAAAAACATAAAATACGGCACTATATCGATGTACCACCTCGATTATTGCTTTTAGTATAGGTACCTACCTCAGTTCACGGACCTCATCGGCATCGGTGTAAGTACCTCGCATTGTGAACTATAATTCAACCAAGATAGGAAATCCGACCGGTGTGTTTTGGATGTAACACTTAGTATATTTTCGAGCGTGGTTCAAAAATTCAAACTACAACTCTCTAAACTTTTTTGATACCTCGAAGAACAATCTCTGAAACTTAAAATAAAAATCGGTACCTAGTTGATTAGTTTTTAATTTTTTGAGTCTTTATGCTACAGACATTAGGAAATTGCCTTCTGTTTTACATTTTAATAGGTACCAAGAAGTACCTAATAGTAACAGTAACAAATAATCAATTAAATAATATTAAAAATTATTCAATTTTCTTGAGCCAAAACGAAATTCATGTGTAAGTCACCCTAGCTATAGCAACCTATTGTGGTTGAAAATAAAGCTCAGAATCTCAAGGTTTCTGAGATTAGTCGTTACCCATTAAAAAAACTAACTCGTTAGTTTATATAGATAGCAGATAAGGTTATACGCGGTTACGCCTAATATAACTAATGCAATTTACTGGTTGAAGAATAGGTACCTAGCAGTTCAAAAACAAATTATCTTTTAGTGAAAAATAAGAATCTACCTAGTTTAATCGGTAATCTGTATCATAGGTGAAACTACGGGTCACGCCAGTCAGGCCATGGGTTCGACTTAATACTGAATGGATAACATGGGTACCTATAGGTCAGTATGGTAAGGTATACCTACTATACTGACTTAATAGGATTTAAAATTTAAAACTTGTCAAGTAATTATAATTTTTTTAATTTTTATAATTTAGCCAGTTGTAATAACATTTTCTAATTTTGCTTATTATCTGTATTATGTCTTATATCTTATATTTAAAAACTGCCTAGGTTCAATACTTTTATTTGTCATTTAATTGAATTTAAAAACATGTTCCAACTAATAAAAATGTAATTGGTTTAGTAAAGGCACATATAATTATATATGAACGAATTTAAATAATTGAAACGATTACAGTAGAACCTCGAAGAAACGAATATAAGAAATCTTTTTAATGCTAAGTGTCTAGGTAATACTTACTATATTTATATAATATGTAGGTATTAGTATAATATTTAATATGTTATATAATATGATGTATTAAATTATAAAATGTATGTAATATTTTCATATACATATCACGAAAAACATTATTTATCAATTTATTATGTTATTATTATTAATATAGAACACAATTATTAAATACCAACCATAAATTATTATAATTTATATTATAGTATAGGAACTAGGTACTTGATTACGTGTACGTGCTCTAGACAGTGGCCTAGTGCGCTACAAGTTGACAACTCATTCGAATAGGTACGTAAATAATTTCAGTTCGGATGATATAATGGAATCGAGGGTTTGCTGTACTTATTAGTTATTACTTATTAGTAAGAAATAAGAATAGGTAGGTACGTAAAGATATGGGCATATTATACTGTCTAGGTACTCACAATCAATGAAAAATCCAATTTCAAGATTAAAAATAATAAATTTGCTTAAATACAGGTACTGAACGCGTAAAAATCTTGAATTTAATTTAAGCATGCTGTATACATAGGAAAAAAAATTATAAACAAGTAATAATAAAACGGTAAAAAATAAAAAGACAATAGAATTTGACGGAGGGAAACGTATGAAATAATTCACCATGGATACGATCACGATAACATATTATAATAATAAGCGTACCTAAATGTCGATAAAAAAAGCTTGAAAATCTAGTACAAAGTTCGTTTTAAGAAGTTTATACTGGATTTAATACAAAATATGAGCCGTAAATCTATAATATTTTTTAATAAGCGTTTGAATTAAGAATTTTATTTTTTTTATACCTACCTATAAAGTTTGAAAATATAGGTAGTATAAGTTTTTCTTTCAAGAAATATAGAAAAAATTGAATATAACTCCACAAATATTTTTTATGAGCGTCTGACATTTAAATTTAGATGAACTTGAATATTCACGCATTGCAAAAAGTTTCGCATAAAATGTTCATTTTTTTAAGGTAGATTATTCGAAAAATATTAACCGTACGATTCGTTTAGGATTTATATGAAAGTAGGTTCGTGACAACTTTTATGTAGTAAAAACTACACGACATGATACGTCATACACTGCAGGGTCATCAATGATGAGTCATCACATACAAATGCTATTATAATATAGTTTATATAAAAAAATAAAACTATATTTTAAATTAAAATTTATAAATGTAGCTACCGTTGGCGGGAGTATAGGATTATAGGAATAATGACTGTGGTGGGGGGCTAAAAAAAGTTAGGGTGGCTTAGCCCATGTAGCTTTTAATGTTATAGCTTTATAATAATATGTCGGTGGTTGTACATAATATTATATAATTTATTAATGTATATATAAATGTTTCTAAAATGCGCATATACATGAATACATGATAGTACTATTATAGAGAGAATCCGGTCTAAAAATAACTGATTTTAATAATTAATTAATTATTTTAATAAAAATATATTAGAAATTAATGCGTTAACGCGTCGCCGGCATTGAATGTGTTATACTTAAAAAATAATAAGTATTCAAATAATTTATTCACACTGGACTCGCTTGTTTTATTGAATACAAACGAATTTTCGAAATTGATTTTTGTCTGTATTTTTGTATAATTTTCCACATCTACTTCGACTTTCTGTAATTGTATATTTTGTATCTGGCTGTATTTATGCTAAAAATAATTAAAAATTTGTAATCATATTGTCTTTGATATCAGAGAATGTGTTTTTGCGGAGAAACTCAATTATATTATCTACTAGAAGCAAATAATATAAACATGCAGTTGTCTAGTATCTACCTTTAATTTTGCAAAACGTTTCATGTTGAAATTAATGATTCCTGTTACGGCTTCAAACAATTTTTACATTCAGCAATAATATTTTCACTTTTTGACCCATAAGTTCCATTTTTTAAGGGCGCATTAAGGGGGGGGTGGCAAATGGAGCAATTGATCTAGGCGGCAAGAGTGGTAAAACATTAAGGGCGTGAAAAAATAATATCGTTTGTAATACCTATAGTCAGAATAAAATATTTAATTGAATAAATAAAAATTGTTTTTAGTGTATGAATTTACGTTATGTTACTTATTTATGTTACTTTATTGTCGGAATATCTAAAATCGTGATGAAATCTAATATTTAAGAGGACGTGATACCCGCATGTGTTGTCTCCGTCTTACAAGTGCATAACATAGCAAATTATACGCAAAGCAAAACACGTGTAGCTTCGTTAGCTTAAAAACTAGAGTGAATTGACCTCTTATAAAATCTAAAGGTAAGATTATTATCTAGACAACCTCATGGGATTTTTATTATATTTTAATTTTAAAGTGAGTTATGAGTACTTTAAAATGCACAAACAATTTACAATTTTAAAATACTCATAGCTCTATACATTCTCTACTAAAATACACAGGCTTATCGCATTAATACATAATAATAATTATAATTAAAACCAATTGCAACTACTTACAAACAAAAAAAATCCCTGTTTGAGAACCTCCCCGACTTGGACCAATTATTTACCTTTTTTCGCGACAAAATGTTAGCACGGTTTTTTCATATTCATATAGGTACAGTAACCGGAACCAAAATCAAAAATTTTAAAACACCGGTTAAAATCCCGTAACTGAAACCTAAAATCCTAAAAAAAAAGTTTATGAAACCCAAACCGAAACCATAGAATTGAAAAACCAATTAAAATTATTTAAAAGTTTAAAACTAATATCGGTTTCTTCAAATTTTATAAAGGTTAATATTACCTATACATAATTTATAATTCTGGTTAAAAAGAGTACCTATTTTTATGCGAATAAAATATTTTGTTTGAATCCCGATGCTATAACTGTAATACTATTATATTTTTATTTTATAATATTATTATTATAGAGTTATTGATTCAAAAATAAATACAAATATCACAATATTATAGTTGTTTTGTTAGCCACTATGCGGCTATGCACGTCTGTAGACTGTATTGTATTGTTGTATTGCTGAATTTGAAGTATTTGTGTATACTTTTATTTATATTAATTTTTTTTAAATTGTTTCGTATTTGACTGAATTGCGTCTGCCCACCGTCATCAATTACTTACGTTATTATCATCAGAATTCTCAGAGTGTCCTCTGAATTATAAATGTGTGTACCAAATCTTATAACGTGTATTTTAATGTTAAGAGTACCGCAGCCTTTTTAAATAACAATATTTTCAATAGTCCATTACGCTTTTTAGTATCCATTTAAATTATTATTTTGTTAAAATATCATTAGCATTAATTACATAACAAGATATTTATTATACTATAATATAGTGTGATGTAATTGTAAATTACAATTAAATATTATTGTAATGGAATAATAATCTCAACCATATATTATGTTGTATACAAAAGTAGTTACAACATATTAAAGTTATAAACACGAAATTAGTTCTGCTGAACGTAAATTTGTTATGTACTTATACATACAAATTTTATTGGATTCCAATTATTGGAAACAGTTAGTAGATAATAAAAAATCGGGTCTACAGTTATTAAGTTTGGATTGTAGATTCGTGACCATGTTATCTATAAAAGTTTATAACAAGCAACGTTTACCAACAATGTTAGTTCAACTTGAGTTAGTGTAATTTTTATAGCATGACAATATTATAATAAATGTTAATATTAATCTTGTTTGTCCAAGATTGAAGAATTTTTTCTATTACTTTTTGTGTAGGTACCTAGCTAACTAACTAACCTTTATTATAGATGGTAGGTCAGGGGCGTGATTTCAATTTTTTTTTGTTATTGCCAAAATGTTTGCAGGCCATTCAGATCATTACCAGGCTACATAGAACATTTTTTTATTTATTTTTTTTTTTATGGGGGGGGGGGGGGGGG